>NW_023270839.1:11154375-11321277 GCF_011800145.1 Mirounga leonina
TTTTTTTTTTTTTTTTTTTTTTAAAGATTTTATTTATTTATTTGGCAGAGAGAGACACAGCGAGAGAGGGAACACAAGCAGGGGGAGTGGGAGAGGGAGAAGCGGGCTTCCCGCCGAACAGGGAGCCCGATGTGGGGCTCGATCCCAGGACCCTGGGATCATGACCTGAGCCGAACGCAGACGCTTAACTGACTGAGCCACCCAGGCGCCCCTGTCTCTGATATTTTTATCACATATCCCTGCACCTCCCTCCTTGGCTGCTTGGGATTCAGAGTGTTACGGTTCCCCTCTCCCAGGTTGCTTATGGCCTCACCACGCATCAGGTAGCTAACTCTCCCTTTTTTTTGGTGGAGAATGAGGGACAAAGTGGCACTTTGCTCTATTACATATTTTATCTTCTGAAAGATGAATTTCTCAGGAAGAGAAGACAAGAATTGATCAAATGCTCAGCTTTTAGCATGCAGTACATGTCATGACAGTGGCTCTCCATCATGTGAGTGGAGAGATGGAGAGTACTAATGTCAGGCTAGATTCATCTCCTTCCTCTCTCCCCCCGCCCCCCGGCTCCTGCCACGCAGTGACACGTCTTCTCTTCTATACAGTAAGTGAGAAGAGGGGGTCAGAGAGTGAGTCTTGAGAAACTACTGGAAAAAACCGGCAGACTTACCTTGTGTCAAGTGTCTGAGCTAAGATGTGAAGACAGCTCACCATTGTAGTAGAATCGCTCCCTAGAAACAAAAATATCACCGGTGACTCCCCAAACCCTTCAGCCTGTCTTTTAAATGCAATCTTCTCAATATGCACAAACTGCAGCCCAGCATAATTAACCACCAGCACACGAAGGGCCAGACCTCTGTGCGGGGACAACGCATTTATCTCTGGCCTGACACATCTGCTCTTTGATGGATGTTAGAGGCAGAGCTTAAAACGTTCATTGGTGTGGAAAATTTGAGCTCTTAAAGGGGCAGAGAGGTCATTTATCATACTTCAGACCAATTTTCTATGGCAAATTTAGGTGACACCCTCGTCCTAATGCTCAGGTTGTCTGCAGGCATAATGCAAGTTAAGGATAATTATAGGGAGGAGTGAGGCTTTCAGCAATACTTCTCTTCACTTACCAAAGAGGGAAATCCTGTGTCGAACAAGAGCAGCGAGTTTGCAGAAGAGGCTGAAGCAGAAAAGAAGGCGAGTGGGAAAGGCACAGAAATCCGAGGACTGGTTTGTACCCTCCCTCCCCCAGGCCCCCATGCTTTATATCAAAGAGCGCAGAATGGATCTCTAGGAAAATGCACTGTGTTCCTCTCCAAGACCCTCTGGACCGCACTAGGAAAGTCTGTGCTCCCCGCTGTCTTGTTGGAGAGTCAGGAAGGCACCTTGGAGGCAGCCCCAGCCTCACAGAAAATAATCCTTCTGCAACAACTGCAGTATTTTGCAGTGACCAGGTTATCGCAAACCGTCCCTTGCTATAGAGTACCACGTGCTGACACATTCATCTGGATGACATTCAGGAATACATGAGGATTCTGACAGGGATCGTGCATGTTCCACTGTTGCAACAGACTGCAGACCATTTTGCAGCCTTCACTGGCGGTGGGACGCTTTAGATGGGAGGTGGGCAAGCAGGTGGGAACAGAAGAAAATGAACGGTTCAGGGACGGGGGATATTGTGTTGGACAAAACCACTTTGGGAAATTGCTTTTCTCTGTCAATTCCTATTAGTCGATGGGCCTGACCGAGTGGCTGTCCTAGCTGTGCTCCTCCCTGGAAGCTAGAAAAGCCCATCTGCTATGCTTTTGGTGCTTTTTGACCCTACCCCATGCTTTCGCTCATCTTTTCTATCATGGAACCCCTCGGAGGTCCATCCGTTATCTTAGCATTCTGCTTTCTGTGGCATCTAGTAGAGAGCCTTGTGCAGTTAGGAAGGAGCTCTATAAATGTTTCTGAACATGCCACTGATGGACCCTTACCCACCATGGCTATGACGTGACCTGTACTGTCAAAGGCTCTGGGGACGAGGCTGCTCAGAACTCTGACCCTATGTGACACTGGCCCAGCAAGAACTTTGTAATGCCTTCAGCAAGCGGTCCTTCCTGGTGGAACACAGAGGGGAAGGTAGACTAAAAACACCTGCTACGGGCCAAGGGCTTCTCAAGCTGAGACCGAGCTGAAGTCCATCCCAGCCTCTCATTCATAGCTTGTCGAGGGCTTCCTGACTCACACGGGGCAGAAGTCTTTTCGGGAACAGCTCAAACGGAGAAGAAACACATCCTGAGTGTTGGCGGAGATCATAACTTGCTCACCTTTATGTCCTCAAGTGTTGAATCACTATACTGTACACATGAAACTAGTATTACACTACAGTTTGTTAACGGACTGGAATTTAAATAAAAACTTAAAAAAAAAAACTTGCTCACCTTTAAATGGTTTTCAATTAACACCCTGAGTCCACTGAACTGTCTACTGGACAATCAGAGCTAAAGTCCCCTGTGGGCAGTCATTTATTTCTGCAGTGGGAATAAGCTGGAAACCCTGGCCTAGAGCTTCAGAGAATTCAGAATAAGTTAACAGAAATTTGACAGCCTGCTAGTGTGAAATTAAACAGGGACTGCTTTTTTGCTCTTCCCATTGTGTCCACTTTTTAAAGAGCTATGTATTTGATTAAAAAAAAAAAAAAAAATCATGGACCTGGGGGAGGGAGAGAGCCTGGAGGAACATGAGCCCCGCGGCTCTGCTATGACTAGCTGGGCTGTCCTGGTGAAGCCACTTAACTGCTCTTGGGCCTTGGTTTTATCATCTGTAAGTAGGGAGTAATCACAAGATCCTCTTAGTTTTTAGAATTAGGGGCTGATCAATGCAGATATTTCTGGTGAAATGCCTCAAAGCGGACACATGCTCTGTATAAATACAAAGTAACATTTTTCTAACTAAAGCAGATGGTGGAATTGTTTGATCCTAATACTAACAGGGTTCTGCTTGCTGTCAGAAGTGCTTGCCCAGGCATGCCAAGGCCAGGACCCGAGGTTTTCAAAGGCCCCTTCTTGTCCCCTATGGGGCGCATAATAGAAGCGCTGTCCTTAGCCCAGTGTTACGAGGGGCCAGAGTTCCCAGGTGCCTCCCCATCTCAGAATTTGTAAGTGACAAATCAAAGGGACCACAGGGGAGAGAGTATGGTAGCCCTGGTGATTGGCAGCAGATGCAGATGGGGTGGGGAGGAGGGGAAAGACATGGACAAGAAGGGTCTGGAGGTGTGAACATTTGGTGCAGATGCTATTGCTTCTGTGGGAGGGTGGCAAGCACACCGATGGATCTGGAAGCTATTTGCAAGGCTGATCAGATGCAGCTTGTCTTCCAGCCGTGACAAATGGTGCCTGGCTGAACAAATGTTACATTTCCATGAATTAACAATCTCACAAAAATAGATGAAGAAGACAGACACACCTGCCCTCTGTTGGATTGTCTGAATATCTCACTTTGCCCCTCATTTCCTGAACTTCTTACAAAATATACCGGTGCATCCTGAAAATACTTAGGAAATCTTTGGCTAGCAACTGATGCTAAGTGCATCTCATTTTGATAGCATGGGCTCCTCCTTTCTTAAAAAATGAGGTTAAGTAATGACTGCAGAGAAAATGGCACTCCATGCAGCTAGAGAGGACTTTGATTCTTGCCCTAACTTACTACCTGGGTCACTTCGGGCAAACCTCAGTGTCCTCATCTGTAAAATGGAGAGAATATATAGGCAGTTCTTAGAGCACGGTGATGGTTCACAATGATATGCAAGAGTTACTGCCCACTTGTGTAAGGAGGAAAAACCAGCTCACTGTTAGCTCTGGGCTTAATAAGTGTTTGCTAAATCCTGAGGCTGACTGTCCTCATGAGGATGGTGATATTTAGTGGGTGGGCCTTTAGAAAGTGCACTGTATGCTGTCCACCATCCATGGCTGTTAGGGAAAGAGCTGACTTCTTCCAATATAATTCTTAACTCTTTGCCATTTAGAGGTCTAACTAATTCCCTGTCATTCCCAATCAAATCCGGACAAGACCAGAGGAATGGTGGAATCCATCTTTTAGCCTGATCATAAAGCATCCTCTTTGCTCTCCTCTCTCTTGAGGTGCCCACGTGTTACGCCTACTGCAAGGAGGATGGAGGCTGGTGCTCCTGAGGAACTTTTTTTTTTTCCTATTTGGAATTTTAATTGAATTGTGTTGCTCTGGATTTCAAATATCAGATCACCCACAATAGGACTTCTAAGACTGGATTCTTTAAAACAAATTTAAACGGAAAAAGCCTGATAAGAATGGGATTAAAAACAGCATTAATCTGTTTCTTCTCAATGTTGTGTGTTCGCTTGTTCAAGCTTCAGGATTGATTTCGCCTTTTTCTAAATGTTATTTCAGGATAAAAGTTGATCTGAGTACATAAATTTTTTCCAAGCCCTAGTGATACCTCCCAACAGCGCACTTCTCTTGGTTGCCAAAATAATACACAGATAAACATGAATATAAGTACTTTCAAAACCAAGATGATAACCAAAACCTCTGTGCTACCAATCACCAGGCCACAGTTCATTTCTCTGAAAGATTCACCATTGAGGCTCTAGGAATCTGGGGTTTTATACAAAGCACATCGTCACCATGGCCTTCTCTTTCGTAGACTCACCTGGCCACCATTTCTTTCTCCTTATGAGAGGCATAGCCACTGCTGCTAAGGGGCTTCAGGGGGGATGACAGGAAGTAGAGGTGGTGATTGGTGAAGTACTGGTCAACCAGTGGGAGGAGAACCTGGAAAACCCACCATAAATTAATTTCTAGGAAGCTAACCAAAGCCCCTCCATTGGTTCCTTTGAAAAAGTTCATTTTCCGTGAGCAAAAAGCCTCTGAACATAGGTCCTGGAATTTCCAGGAAACTCTACCTGGTGGATTGCAGTTTCCAACACATTTTCCTCTCATACACCTCAAACCAGAGGTCTTGGGGATATGAGAATGGAGAAGGCTACTGACTAAGGGTCCCGAGAAATGTGCATATGGCTGAGTCAGCATTTTCAGGAGAGTCTGGTGGTACATCTGTGCTTAGTCATGTCTTCTTGGGCACGGTGTCCAACAGGATCACTTGGGGCCTAGCCTAGCACTACCAACCTTGAGCCTTCTGTCTCTGCTTCTCAGGCGCAGTTACCCCGAGGCCTCGCATGCATTCAGTCCTGAGTAGGGTTCTATGGCAGAGACTACTCCCTGGTACCCAAATTCATTCTTCCCTTCTTTCTCTTAGCAACAGAAACCCCCGTGTTTTAGCTGGGCATGGGGTCACCCAGCTAGAGAATGCATCACCCAGGCTCCCTGGCAGCTAGGTGGATCTAAAAACGATGGAGTTTTAGCCACTGGGATAGCACTTTAAGAGAAGCAGCTTGGGGGCACCTGGGTGGCTCAGTCGTTAAGCATCTGCCTTCGGCTCAGGTCATGATCCCAGGGTCCTGGGATCGAGCCCCGCATCGGGCTCCCTGCTCGGCGGGAGGCCTGCTTCTCCCTCTCCCACTCCCCCTGCTTGTGTTCCTGCTCTCACTATCTCTCTCTCTCTGTCAAATAAACAAATAAAACCTTAAAAAAAAAAAAAAGAGCAGCAGCTTGTCTTCCTCTCTCCCTTTCCCCTTTCCCACAGATGTGGTACCGGTGAGACCATCCGGACCACACCAACACACAGCACACTTGAGGAGATGGTGGAGTACCACAAGAGGAAGTAGCTGGGTCTCCGGGGTGACGGTGTGGAACAGAACGGGCTGCCTGCCTCCTCAGACCACCTACCTGCCTCTGGATTGTTCCACAACAGAGAAACACAGGCCCATCTCATCGAAGCCACTGGAGTTTTGGGTATCTTTGTGAGATGAGCTTAACTTACACCCTAAATTGTACAGATTCTAAGAAGAAAATAATTTGGTTTAAATGCAGGGAATCACTTACTTTGGCAAAGAATTTGATCTCCTGGTCGTGGGGAGACTTTTCCGTTTTCCCACTGCTGACAATGGCTTCTACAAAGACAAAAGTAACACAAAGTTGGCCACAGTTAAAGGAAACTAAACCAAAAACAGTCACAGCATTTTAGAAACAGAGCGGCTTTCCTGAGGGCCATGGAAGGGCCATGTGATTTTACAAAGTATCTTCTATTTTACAAAGGACTTTCTCACTGTGCTGGTTAGTTGTTTTCTCGTGTCAATTCTCTCAGCTGTTTCACTACCCTTTCCTCCACTTTACTGATGAGAAAGCAGCTTCAGAGAGGTTGTCATATGCCCACAGTCACAAAGAAAAACAATGGAAAAGTTACAATAGGACGAGTTATATGAAAAATGACAAATGGCTCAATCAAACCCTGAAACCAAGGATGAAACAGATTTTTTTTAAAGAGCGGGACAAAATCTCAGCCACCATTCCCCCCCCCCAAAACCATACGATGTCAGAATGAATCACGAACAGCTACAGTAGGAAAGCATCATCCCTTGATAAAGGAATGCCACATTCTTTTTGAGAGCACGAAATATTAAGGGAAGCACACATTTGGGGGATATGTCACAATGATACTTACCCAAATGGGCAATAAACTCTTGGGCGGAATCAACGTATTTCAGGATCTTCTTCAAAAATTTATAGGCAAACCTCTTTTCCATGGAGGAGGCATCCAGCTCCATATCCTTCATACCTCTAGGTTGGAAATGGGTAAACCCCAGGAAGTAACAGAGATGACTATGTGACTTTGGAGCATTAGCAATCCTATCTGTGTTGACTTTACTTTCCAAAAGTTAACGGTTATTCCGGTTTAGTGACCTGATTTGTCATCTGACCGATATCCCCTTGCACTTGGAACCTGCCTCTGTGAGCACGCAAGACCTGAACTAGAATAATATCTGAAAAGATTTTTCAAAATATCTTTACCATTCATTCAACAAGTATCAGGCAGGGGATAAATCAGAGAAGCAAACAAAATCCCTGCCTCCATGGAACCTATATGCTAGACACACATAATATATAAAACAAAGTATAAATTATGTGGGATGCTAGAAACTAATTAGCATTATGAAAAAAGAAAAATCAAAGCAGTATGAAAGGGGGCCCAAGAGTGGCTGAAGGGGGGAGGCAAGCGGACTGCAGTGTCACATGGGCAATCAGTGCTGGTTTCATGGGGAGAGGACATTGGAGTAAAGGTTTGAAGGAAGTGAGGAGGTGAGCCATATGGACGTCCAGGGAAAGAACTTTCCAGGCATATGTAGCGGTGGTGCCAAGGTCCTGAGGCAGAAGCATGCATGCTGAGTTGAAGGGATATGGCAGATACTAGTGTGGATGGAATGGAAGTGAAAAACATGAGGTGGTTAGTAAATCATTAGGGCCCTGTGGGCCATCCTCAGAATTTTGCTTTTGCTCTGAGATGGGAAGCTACTGAAGGTTCTGTATAGGGGAATGACTTACACTATAAAAGGATTATTTTAGTTGCTAGGTTTAAAACTGACTGTGGAGGGTGGGGACAAGGGTTGAAGCAAGGGGCCCGGGGCAGATGCTCTTTCAGGAATGATGGTGACCGTGTGGACCGGGTGAGAAGTGGTCAGATTCTGAATATCTTTTAAAGGCAGAACCATCAGGATTTCCTGAAGGATTGGATGTGGGTTGGGTGAAAAGAGGAGTCAAGGGTTTAGATTTGAGCACCAGGAAGAATGGGCTGTCATGGAGTGATGGGGAAGCTGAAGATGGAGGTTGGAGGCATGGGTAGTGGGGAACGAGTTCTCCTTGTTGACAGGGCTCTCGCTTCCTCGTCTGCCCCCCAGGTGCCCTCCGTAGGGTCTGGCACGTGGTAAATACAGCTACTAGGATACGTTTGCTGAATTCAACGATCTTCTTCCTTTTCCCCCGTATTTCCTTGAGTTCCTTTTTAGTTGGGGGAAAGAGGAATTTTTCATTTCTGTGAGCAAGTTATTTATCAGCAAATCGCAGTACGTATTCCTCTGGGTGCTAAGAACAGGATTAAAATGATGAAGGGAGTATTTCTCAAATGCTTCCCCAGAGGTGGTCTCCTGCTGTCTGACCTTTCCTGCTTGACAACATGGCAAATAAGTTTTGTTATTTTTTCATATGAGCTACAATAGAAATATTTGTATAGATTTTTACTGCGTTTTTTTTTGCCATGCAGTGGCAACATGCTGTAGGAAACTAATGGAAGAAACAGCAGCTGGCTCAGCAGACATTTCTTTTAGGACGAATGGCTGTATCAGAATAGGAACCCTGGCTTGTTTTTCACCCTTCAAGGGACTTAGCAAGCATGACCCACGGAGGACAGCCCACCACTGACATCAGACCAGCGAGGAAACAGGTTCTACCTTTAAGATTTAAGCAGCTACGACCATACTCACATACAACACTCCTCTAGATAATTCTGACGAGCCTAAGTTTGAGATAAAAAGTCTCAGGAAATCTCGATGGATTCCATCTCCTCAGTGGAGTTGCGCCTTCAAAAGAATCAGTTCTCTTCCTTCAAAGGCTGTTTATGTCAGTTATGCATACTATTGTTATTATGTAATTAAGTATCGTATAAAACAACAAAATGAAAAATGTGAGGAGGACCGTTAGTTCTGTGAGAGCTAAGTTGCATATTCTGCAAAGGCCTGAAATTGCGTTTCCAAATACACAGTTTCTGAATTAGGTCTGAAAGAAAATAACTGTAAAAGACAGGGGAGGAAGTTGAAAAGAAATCTAGAAGATTACTGTATTTCCATGGTTTTGTACCTGCTGTAATTCTCGCTGCTGTGTAAAGAAGCCCAAGTCCCAAAGCTGTGAGGATGCACTAGGTATATGGTTTATAACTCCAATCGATCAAACAACAAAGAGAAGGTCTTGGGGCCTATAGCACAAGATTTGTGAATGAATGCTTGTTTATGTGTTTCAATTTAAAAATAAATGTTTAAGGTGTATATGTATCATTTGTCATGATTCTTTGCTATAACTGGTTTTGCAAAATGGATATTGACTGGTCCTGTTTAGGTAAAAAAAAAAAAGACGGCTTCATGCTCCCAAATAAAAGTTTTCTCATTTCAAAATACTAACAGCTACCCTTCCTCTCATCTGTTTTGCAGGCAGGTGAGTAAATACTTGGAGAGGGAGAGACCACGCCCACAAGCCCACCCCCGCCTCGCTAACATCACCCGGAAGAGGACTTACCTAGAAATCACGATGCCGTTCACTTGGAGGAATTTAAACAGGTCCTGTGCCTTCTCTCGGTCCCTGAACTTCTCCTTGGCTGTCAAGGTGTCATATGGTACCAACAGAGGGTGACTGCCGCCACCTGGGCTCAGGAAAGTGAGAGAGGACAACATAGTTGGCCCTTCCTTTGCACCTCCGGGAAAACATACCTGCCCCCAGCTCACCTTCTGCAGGGGGCACCGAGAACCTGGCTCACCTTTGCTCTCCAGCTCCAGCTTCTTCTTCTTGGCCCAGATGTTGTGATAGTTTTCAGCCACGACCTCCACCATTCCCTGTGTCCCACCAAGGAGACAACAGTCAGAGAGAAAACGAGGAAGAAAAATGGGTTCCTATCCGCCAGCCTATTGCAGGCAGGCTCGGGAATGGAGCACCACCAAATGCTAACAGCTCATTGCTGAGTGTCTCCCACCATTAATTAGTCTGTGCTTATGCACCTCATTAGTTTCGTATCTTCCCATACACACAGAAAGCAATTTCTAATTCTGTCCTTCCCTTGTAAGTTATTATCCTGGCAGTTGGATGCATTTATGAGAAACACACATTTCCATTTGAAACTGCATCCTGGAGGCGCTTCATTTGTCACGGGAGTTCAGGATTTTATTCCTGACCTGAGACAGGGAGATGGAAGTGAGAGTCAAGCCACAGTCTAGAATCCCCAAAAGCCCTGAGCTGAGCAAACTAAGAAGAATCACATCTTGGAGAAAAATGGCTGCAAAGATTTCTCAAATGGAATTCATCTTTATAAGGCTCATGAAACAGTGACCTGGGATGAAGGGTATATGTTGGAAAGAAACTTTCTCTAAGGTCCAAAGAGTGGTCTGATGGACTGAGGAGTAACTGGCCCAGGCTGAAGCCTGTCGCGGCAACCAATGTGTGTGGGAGGGGAGAAAAGTGGGAGGGGGAGGCAGCTTAGGGCTTTTAATTTCATCCTTTGGGTTGTCTGCCCCTAAATCCTGCGCCATCACGGGGCCCCTGAGGGAATCCACCATGGGATACACAAGTGTCCCTGGGGCTGGTCGCACCTGCTGGGACAAGGAAAGCGCCCCCACCCAGGGGTCTTTCCACAGGTTTTCTCCTAGCCTTATTAGTTTTTTCTCCTAGTTGTTAGTTCTGTGTGTTGATAGAGTAAGTTGCTGTGTCCTCCTTTTATGGAGGCACTACCTATTATGTTGTCCCTGGAAGAAGTGCAAAGCCTGGCCTTCTTAGAGAACTGGTTTATTTTGCTGAGACTTGCCCTGTGGCCCCAGCCCGATGTGGTTCTCTTCTAGTCTGATATTTTAGTGGTGCTATGTTCTAGGCATTCTTGCCCCCCTCTAAAAGAAACTCTTTAGAGGATAATATGACCCTGCACTTAGGGGGTTTTAGAAAGCAAGATAAGCTGTTCTGCAAGTACCAACACTGACCTGGAGCTCCCTGGAGAGCACCACGTTGGAGAGGTCCAGGGGAGCAGGGCTGTAGCTGTTGCCCTAGGGAAGCAAAGACAGAATTGCTGGGTTTGCCATTATTTTCCTTATTCTTAACAGTATCCTGACTTCAGCTGCCAAAGATGTATTCTCAGGGTTCACGGTTAGTGGTTCTTGGCCCCTGACACCCCCAGGGAGAGCTTTCCCAGATTCTCCGGGGGTTCTTACTACTGGCCCAGTGTTGGCCCCGGGGCATGCTGTCATACCTGGCTGGCCTGGGATACGCTCCGAAGCTTCTCGTTTTCCCGCTGTTGAACCAGGGCCTCTCCCTCTTTGGTCCTCTCCACAGACCAGCCCACAGCCAGCATGGTTTTCAGGGACTCTCTGGCAGGCCAACGGTAAATTTCCTTCTCCTGGAAGAAAATCCAAGCAGAAGAGATTTGCAGAGCACACCCCTGCACTCTGACTGGCCTGACTCCCTGTGAAGTTGGCCCCCACGGTGGACAGGGTTGCAGCGGGCTCCAGCCTCTTGTCCCTAGGTCAAGACGCCCTCTGCATCATCTCCCCTAAAACACATAATCGTCATTCTTTCTGACATTTTCAAGTACAAGACCCTACAGTCTTCTGCCTTTAGAGGGAATGTACCAGACATTATCCAGTTGGTGGATAAAGAGGTGCAAGAATAGGAGAGTGACCCCCTCCTCATGTACTACTAGCTGTTTAAGATGAGACTTGTGGAAGTGATTGGCACAAAGCTCTCCTTTGATTTTGATTCTTAGATTCTTAGATTTAGAAATCTCTTGAACAATACATAATTCTACAGATGGCCAATATACATACAATGATATGCATGCTGTGCTTTACATACAACACAAAGCCTATAGCTTACAAAGAACGCTTACTGATCCCAAGATAGGAATTTGGAGTTGCGCTGAACCAAATTTAATAATAATAGTAATAGTAATAATAATAAACCCAAAAGACCTGTCCTTCTTTCCTTAGGGCCCCTCCTCTCTACTCCCTTTGTCTGTCGTGACTGGAAGTCATTTCTATCTGAATTTCCTCCAGCAATTCAATGTTTTCCTAGCCCTAAGTCCCCCACATCAGCAGTCTAACAAAAGCCCATCCCAGTCCTGTTGCAAGTGAACTATGAATGCATTTTGACTCAGCCTCTAGGTGCTGAATAGTGCTTCTCCATCCAATGGGTGCTCAGTGCCAAAGAACAGAATGTGAGGCTGGCCTCTTGGAAACTGGTCCTGGGGCTCTTGCCCATTGGTGAGCTCCTGAGGAGTTTATTTAAACTGGAGGGTGAATGTGCCCTGAAGTCATCTAACCATCTGACTGAAAGACTGCCCAAGGAAGGCAAATCAGCATGGCTGCTCAGTGTTACCAGAGGCAAGTTTCTTACCTTTTCCGTTAATGTCTTGAAAGGCCTGATGAGTGGATGGGTCTTCACATTTTCATCCAGGGAAATTCCATATTTCCATCCATTCTGACTCTGTAGAAATGTTCTCAGTTCAAATATCCTTGGCATCCAAAGAGCCCCACTGTATGACCCAAATCCCAGCTTCTATTTTCACTGAACAAATGGAATAATGGGATGTGACAGAGCTTGAAAATTCCCCCCCAAAGTGTCTAATTGATCCTTTCAGGCCATCAAGCTCTCTGCCCCCTGAATTGTGAACTCTGCTCCTTTATTTCTTCTTGTTTCAGCTGCTGTCCTTGCCGCTTACGTGCTTGTGTTTCAGACAGAAGGAGGTTTCAAAAGACCTGAGAAGAATGCTTCTCAGGTCAGCGTGTCATGGTCACAGGCAAGGACAGAAGTCAAGGCCAAAGGCATGTGAAGACTGGTCCTACTGCCCACTGCCTGGAGGGGGCTGACTTGATTAGTACTGTGTGCCCGCCAACCCTAGAGCAGAATTGTAGCAATGCATGTCTCCTAGAGTCATAGAAATTTAAGAGTTTCAAAATTCATTCAACAAACATCGGTTGAATGCCTACTACAGTAGATGCTAGACTCGGTCCCAGGCACCGTGGATACAGAGGTAAGTAAGAGACCCTGATTGCCATAACCTCACAGCCCAAAGACTCCTGGCTGATCTTTCTCAATCTCCGCCTCTGCCCACTTAGTAATGTGTCTGTTTCTCAAGTTTCTGTCCCTTCTCCAGAGCACACTCTCCCTGGTAGATGTAATCCAGGCCCATGGTCCACAGGTGGATAAATCTCAAATCGGTATTCCAGCCCAGATGTCTTTCCTAATTTCCAAACTTATTTAAGCTCTGCTTGGATGCCCACAGGTACCTCCTCACATGCCTGAAGCAGAACCTGGCATTTCACTCCTCTTAGGGGTCCCTCTTCTTGGGTTCCCCGCATTTTGGCGAATGGTACCAGCGTGCGCTCACTTTCCAAGCCAGACATGCGGGAATCTTCCTTGACGCCCCCTTCTCTGCACCCTCTCACGTGTGTTCAACTTCCCAGACCTGCTCATTTGCCTGCCTCTCCCTAGCTTCCCTCCAGTGTTTCAGTTCCAGCCACCACAGGCTCTTACCTAGATTACTGCAACAGCCTCTGTGTGGTCTCCCTGCCTCCAGTCTTGCCATCTCTCTGTGGACTCCATTTTCTATACGACCGTTAGGTGAGATTTATAAAATCACCCGGATCAGGGCACTCTACTGCTTTAAGATTTTCTGACTCCCAGCTGTCATCATGGTAAAACCCAAACTCCTTGTGGCCTCTAAAGCTATTGTGAGATCTCACTGACCTTTCTCAACTCATTTCTCACCTTTCTTCCTCTGCTCTACTCTGTGATCCCACCACATTGAACTATGGTTCTCCAAAGCCACCAGACTCTCTCTCACTTCTCTGCTTGCATCTGCTGCTCCCATGGACTGCAGTGCACTTATTGCCCTGGGCTTGAACAACGACCCACCCCTTATCACACAGTGTAGATGTCACCAGCTCAAGGAAGCATTCCTGGACGCTTGCTACTGACTTAGGGACTCCTCTTATGGGTTATGTGCTCTAACCTGGTGCTCTTGCCCCCCGCAGTACTGAACAACCTGTATGATGGCTGGTTTATTTTGTTTACCCCACAAGACTGTGAAGCTCTTGAGGGCAGGGGAAAATACGCTTTCCTTTGTTAGATAACCAATGCCCACTAGGCAATGGTGAGCAAACCTGTTTCCCTATAAATGTGCAGCTTACAGGCTAGTGGAAGAGAGATTAATCACATACCATACCAGGAGAGGAACAGTTGATAACTGGTATCACTGTATAATTCTTATAAATATATAAGACTGCTTTAAAAACACTATGAAGGAAAAGAGCAAGATGCTAAGAAGGCCTACATCTGAGAAATCTGGGAAAGAGGTATGCTAGGAATTCACACTGGGATGGAGAGTTGAAGGATGAATTGGTGACTGGTGTTTGCATGTGTGTGGATGAACATGGGGACCTGGCTCAGAGTGGGAAGGGTTTCAGGCTCATGTAGAGTGTGTGTGTGTGTGTGTGTGTGTGTGTGTGACAGAGAGAGGGAGAGAGACAGACAGAGATACTAAAATAAGGGGATGTGGCTGGAGGGCAGAGGGTGGAGGGAGAGATGAGGCTGATTGAGATGGCAGCAGAGGCCAGATGAGGTAGGATCTGCTGTCGGGCCATGCTTAGGATTTTGGCCTTTGTATTAAAAATGGTTAGAAGCTATTAAAGGATTTTAACAAGGAGAAGGGCTGGGCTGGAAAACAGTGGTAGACTATGACTCGATTTGCATATTGAAACTAGCACTTGCCAGCAGTGTTAAGAACAGAACTGACAAAAGGCACGTGGGCAGACTAGTTAGGACATTATCACCAGCATCTGGGCAAAGGATGACTGCAGCCTGGACTAAAGCCATGGCATAGATAGAGAGACCTCCCCAAATTCAAGAGGGACTACGGAGGTAAAATCCACACGGCTTAGTGAGAGATTGGATATTGCTATCGGTTTGTGGAGGTGTCCCTTTCCCCTAATTCATAGGTTGGCCAAATGGGCATACTGCTCCTTCTAGAGCAGGGGTCAGCAAACTGGACCCTTCGGCCAACCCACGCAACCCCGTTTTAGAAATACAGTTTTTTCAGAACACAGGCACACTCTTGCATTTATGTGTTACCTCTGGCTACAGTTGTGTTGCAACCGCAGAGATGAGTGGTTGTAACAGAGACCGCCTAGCCCACAAAGCCTAAAATGTTTACTATCTGGCTCCTTACAGAAAAAGCGCGCCAACCCTGCTCTAGAATCACGAGGCATGAGCCCATTCTACAGTTAACAAGGACGGTTGTTATCATCAGTCCCAAGTAGAAACTGATCAAAGAATAAAAGCAGACCCCAGATCAATACAGAGGCTGAGCCAGTGGTTCAAGGTGTCCCTGCTCCGGGGCACACGGCCCCGAGGTGGTTTTCTGCGGCTTTGCAAGGGACGTGGCTTCCCAGTTACGCACCGGAAGCCGCAGCTGAGCAATGGCCCCAGTCCTTAACTGGCTGCCCACAGGAATCCTGGATGGCTTTGGCACATTCCTCCCACTTTGCCTGCCAGCATTAAAGGGCTGACAGAGCAATTAAACTCATTAAGCAGCCTGACCCCATGTGGTGAGGAATTTTAAACACCAGATGGACAGGCTGATTAATAAGGGAGTGTCTGGAAGTTCTACCGCTGCCTGCCATAGGAAGATGTGCGTCCTCCCTAGAATAAAATTCAGTTTGCTGGCAAAATGCAAGGGCAAGGCTTTCAGTTTTATTTCCCCTTTTCCAACACTACGTTCCAAGAAAAAATTAATGAAAGCCTCCTGCCCCGCATTACGCGTTGACGTCAAAACCACGCAAGCGTGTGCTCGGTGCAAACTCCAGAAAATGCAATATTTAGAAAGGAGTTAACGCTCCCGGAATCAATCATTTTCTTGAGAAATACAAAAAGCAGCACCAGCCGTTGCTGCCGCCTATTTCTCTGACCTCCACCAACCCTGGGAAATTGCTGCTCAGAAATAATGAATGCTCTTGGCACGGCCAGTCTGTCACTTAGACAAATCAGGCAGATTTCCAGGATTGGACCCTTTAATGCTGTTGGGCTGTTTTTCCCCCACCCCCGAGGATTGTCAGTTAGATGATAATCCCTACCTTGTCACAGGCCCATTTATCATGTGAATGCTCCGCGTACTTGGTGACGATGTATTCCCATTTTTCAGGCAAGGAGAAACTGTGAAATGAGAAAAAAACCATTACAACCTTCCCAGGCACTTGAGCTGGATGTACTGCAAAGATGGCGGGAACCAGCAATCAGCGGTCAGAGGTTGCTTTGCTGCCCCAAAGCCGAAGCTGGATTCCCAACAGTGAACTTCTGTGCGGAAGGATGGCGTGTCCATGCTGGGTCACAAACACACACCCTGTCTCATCAGAGGACATCACTGCAGGAGCCTTGGCTGCACAGGTGACCTCCCTCCGGCTGCTCCAGGTGCCCTTGGCTCCCGAAGACCCACCCTGGCTCCAGGGCCAGACCTGTCCGGGTGAGACAGGGAGAATCCCTTTATCCAAAGACGCGGCCTGTAACCCCGCCACTCCAATCTGGGAATGCCAGAAATGGGTAGATAGAGGAGCAAATGTTACACAATAGTGGTGGTCGTCTACCTTTCTGGATGCAGTGACTCATGTTTAAATATTAGAATGTGGTTAGGAGGGCAGACATCAGCTTCTGTCCCCTCAGGTGGTAAAAGCACTTCCATTTTCCCTTGAGGAACAAGTCTTGCATTGCACGGAGTCTTATGTGAACAGTCACCAAGAATGGGCATTCAACTAGGCCAATCAGACTCACTCTCCCTGGAATCTGAATCTTGAGATGTTTGAGACTAAGGCATCAAACTCTTTGAGCTGATTCATCCAATGGGGATCCTACTTGAAGGTTCTTCATTTGGTCACACTCCGCCTCGATTCTGTCCTTCCTGAGGCCCGGTTAGTCAGCTTTTCACTAGGTTTTGATAATAAGTCACTGTATCTTTGCAATAAGGTGCTTTTTTGCTTAACTTATAGCTTCGGTTACTCATATTACTCAAAGAACCATAATGATGCCAGAGGTATATGTGAAATCAGAACTCTCAAAATAACATGGAACCATACACATCATTAGCAAACAATTGCTAGCATATAGCATCTCAAAGTGTTTATGAAGGCATCCAGCTTACTAAACACCATCTGCACATTTACGTTTTCACAGGGTGAAGTTCTCCAAAGTCAACACCTGCTTCTCTTGGGCCCTAGCTTGGTGGTTTGCCACACACTTAATCTCTTCTTTAGAGGTTCAATTCTACTCTTTACAGTAGGTTCAATTCTGTTTCCTGCCATCCACTCAGCTCAAGGCTCCATCTGATGGAATGTGTACTTAATTTTCCCGAAGATGAACTTTATACATTATCAAAGCAGACAGCCCCTCAGAATGGCTCAGGCTATGCCTCTCATAGGAGAACTACTGACACAAAACACAAGTCCGAGGGGCTCATACAGGAGGTTTTGCTTTCCCTGCTCAATCTAAAGCATTTTTAGAGTTCTTCATTTAAAATGCACCCGGAGGGGTGCCTGGGTGGCTCAGTCGGTTGAGCGGCTGCCTTCAGCTCAGGTCATGATGCCAGGGTCCTGGGATCGAGCCCAGCGTTGGGCTCCCTGCTCAGGGGGAGCCTGCTTCTCCCTCTCCTCCCCGCTTGTGATCGCTCTCACTATCTCTGTCACTATCTCTCTCAAATAAATAAAATAAATAAAATCTTTAAAAAAAAATGCACCTGGAGATGAAGACCGTATGACCCACAACACATTGTAACTAGGAAAGAACTGTCACAAGACAAAATTGAGCGTATGTTGCCCAATATTTTATCTGTGGCCTAGTCATCACCAGGGAGGAATGCTGGAGAGCCAGAAGGAGAGAGGAAAAGACACTATTATAAGTTTATTCCAAAATTCCAGCAAAATTCCAGCATGGCAAAGAGTGGGTCCACTCTTTCAACTAAGGACCCCATGTTGTTCTGTCATCACACCCTGAGGTCTTACTGGAGTTCAGCTGAGTGTTATTTATGGAGTTGTTTTGATGTACGATGCTATTAGAACTATAGAGGCCTAATTCACAAAGAATGAATATTTTGTCAAAAAACTCATTAATAAATTAATTGCATCATTTGTCAGGTCAGTTCTTGCAATGCCTCGGCGACATTTGTGGAGAGCATTCATCTCTTATAATAAATAAACCACTCCCCCAGAAGAAGGCCCAGAATATAATAATATAGTATATAATCAAATACGGATGGATGAAACCTTCAAGAGTTGAGGACAAAATGCAGTGCCGATGTGACTTGTAGCATCAGGGGAAATGATCAGCAGTGGTGGCAGGAGGGAAGGAAGGAAAGTTTACATTTCTTGTCACCTTCTGAAAGAAAAACACAGGCCACCGGGCAAGATATAGGACCAGCTTAGAGAAGATTCTGGACTCACTTCATGGTGTTGATGGGCTTGGGGTCAAAGTTGCCATCTGCATCCACTGAGATCTGTTTCTCCAATGTGGCTGAGATTCTGGTATCTAAATAATCCGGTGGCAGGGCCCCCGCTATAGCACTGAGACAAGGAAGGGCCATTCGGAAAAGGTCTGGGTCATACTTCTGTGAAGAAAGACAAAGACCACGTTAGTACAGAGATGAGAACTAGGGTCACCCATGCAGAACCATTCAACAATTAGCTGAAAAAAATAACATGCTTGCACTTGTCCAGGTTAACCAAAATGGCAAACATGTCAATTCTTGGATACTTTCTGGTGGAAACTGAGTGATTCTTGGAGGATGAAACAACAACCTGTGAAGCCTGAGCCACCATTTGCTTTAAGTTGAAAAACCTTAAATCAAAGTTTAAATCATTCTCTCCCAAATAGTTAATTGCAAGAATATCTAAGGGTTACAGTGGTCTATAAACTTGTCCGCCATACATCGTTATAGAAACTGACCCAACCTGTGACCGGATTGGGCAGTGGCAGCTCTGCCAGTCCCTTCACTAGCTGATATGGGTCTTATGTTAGTATCATCAGCAGATGGCTCAATATCACATCCATTCTCTCTTGAATGGGGCCCAGGAGAAATTTCAGTCAAATAACATGGGGTTAGGAGCAGCTTTTGATCTACTCATACTAGAGCAAAGGAACATGGGAATCAAGAAAATTTAAGCGCAGGCGAACACCAATTGCAGCTATATACATGCTTCAGACTTCGGTAAGAAGACCAGACCTACTCCTTTCCTACCTTTAAAGTTGACGACCTCAGCAATCTAAATAACCTGGGTTAAGGAGTGGAGGCAAGTGTGAGAGTCTGAACTGTCTTTCACTCAGACTGTACAGAGGTTTGGGATTCAGAGACCCTCAGTTTTTACTCAACTTCCTCCTCAAACGAGTGGCTGCCAAGAACCTTCCCCAGAAGGGCATGCGGTCTTCTGAAAATCCCACATCTCAACCTCACAGTGGCTGTTGGGGTTTCTCCTCTCCATCTGAACTTGGTAAAGGCTGGCTAACAGGGTCCACACAAGGTCAGGGGGAGAGGAATGGGGGCACAGGTAAGTCATCAAGACTGAACGAGGGACATATTTTTCTGATTTACTTTGGAAGTCCTTCTCCCATGTATTAGCTTTGCGAGTCTGGCAAGTTATTCAACTGTTCTGAGACTTTTCCTCACCTGTGAAATGTAGATTAGCACAGTTCCTGTTTCAGAGCATTGGGGGTAAGGATGGTGTAATATGCTTGTGAAGTAATTGGCACTGTCCCTAGCAGGTAGCAAAGGCTAATAATGTTAGCTATTGTTATTCATAGGCGTTGATTATTCACTGGTCATCATGGTCCTCCCTCTTTGTTCGGGAAGTGCTACCATTACCTTGTGGGAGAGGGAGTCAAAAATCCCCCAGAAGAGCTTCTCTGTCAGGTGCAATTCTTCTTCCACAGCTAGCCCATAGCTCCCCCATCCTGAAGGCAGGCAGTAATACTTCCAGCACTGTTCATAGTGATTCGTCAGAAGCTAGGAGGTTGGAACAGGATTGCACCAGCGAGTGGGGCAGAGAAGATCCACAGGCGTCCACACCGTGCAGGGGAGAACAGAACAGTAAGCAGCCCACGTGAGAGTGAAGCCAACAGATGAAACAGCTGGGTGAGCTACAGAGAGGTCCCTGCATACCACTGGGAATGGTCCGCTCTCCTGCGTGATGAGTTCTAGCCTGAGCTGAATCTGCCCGATTAATTCTTGTGCCTCCTAATGTGACCCCAGCAGTTGGGAAATGGAGAGGAACTGTTTCTACTTCCAATGAGAAAGTGCTACCCTCTGAAAGTACTTGCTGTGTAACCTTCCAGGCACTTGAAGGTGGAAAGAATTCCTTCTGAGACATTTGTTTATAAATCTAGAAGATTCTGTGATGCTGACATGGGGATGATGGGGAGCATGTGGTGATTTTCTCTACATTGATTTCTGCCCATGGCTTTCCTTGCCTTTCTCTTGAGCCTTCTGATGGCCCGGCCATGTTACCACAGTTCCACATGTGGCCAGCAGAGGGCAGAAGTACAGCGCCAATGTTCCCATCCCGCAGGTGGGATCCACATCCTCTAAGAAAAATCCTGGGGCTCTAAGACGTAAAAGTGAGCTCACTGAGTGCTGTTGATGCTGCTCCCTCAGGAGTCAGAATCCAGCTGACTGTACAGGGCTGCCGACGAAGCAATGCCAAGCTGAACTGTGAAAACCATGGTTTTCGGCTAAAATACTTATTGGGATTAAGAGTCAAGAGAACAAGCCCTTGGAGGGCAGTGGAATCTCTGACAATATACAAGCTGTTTTCTGCTGGGCATGGAGACAGAGGATTGAACTAAAGGATTCTGGGAATTCTGTTTATCCCAGTAAAGCGCATCTTAAAATCCTTGCTTAGACTATTTCTGAGAAGAAGGGAAAGTTCTGTTAAATCACCAGGCAGAACTTTCAGGTGTCGCTGGCCACGGCTGACACAATGAATATGCAAATACGGCAGGTACCTCTTAGGTAAAAGATAAAAAACGCTGTTCTCCTGGGTGGGCAGTTGACTGTGGTGCTCTCCCACCCAGGCCCAGATGCTGCTCCCTGTGTTAGTGATAAAACTTTCGTAATTTATGAGAAAATCATCAAGGAGACAACAGATAGCTCTGTAGCTGTGCTTTCCACCAATAAAAGAAAACAGAGATGAGAGTAAAAAACAAACAAAAAAGAGGGTCTGTTACAGGGGAAAAAGGAAGGCACAAGACAGTATGGAACAGAAAAAGGAGAGTTTAGGTTCTATACTTGAATGAATAATTGCAAGGCCTTCAAAGCTCTTTGAGATTGAAAACATTCTGAAAACCTAATTAAGGCAGGAAAGCGCAAAATCCAAGTCCCCCTCATTAACTTCTGCTAAATCACATGTAGTCAGTGGAAATCAATTAAAGAAAATTGGGGCAGTTAATGATCTACTCTCTGCAACCTAGATGCTCAAGAAGGGGTTTGATATGGTGGGTTGTACCTTCTTAGTCCTCAGCTTAAAAAAGTAAAACCCATTTAATGTTTACTTTGCTCCCCCAACTGTGAAGACCTCACGTTTTGCAAGGCAAGTCTCCGCGCCGTGGATGCTATTTCTATAACAGTGAAGAGGTTCACCTTAAGAGGCATTTTGCAGTATTCGTTGAGCTGGGGCACGTCAAAAACCAGACGTCGCAAGAGTTGCTGTAACATGGAAGGCCTCAAGTGACTGCGGTATGGAATAAAAAGAGAGATCGAATTAAAAAAGTAAGAAAGAATATAATAAAGGAAGGAAGAATGAAAAAAAAACACTCATCCATAACCATACACCAGCGCTAAGCCGCCAAACACTTAGCTCCTAAAATAAGATCTTGGGTAAATCACAGTCAATGATAACACACCTTAAAAAGTGAGTACAGTTGACCCTTGAACATCATGGCAGTTAGGGGTCCAACTCCTGATTTCAGCTCAGGTCATGATCTCAGGGTCATGAGATCGAGCCCCCTGTTGGACTCAGTGGGAGTCTGCTTGTGATTCTCTCTCTCCCTTTGTCCCCCCACCCCCAACTTTCTCTCTCTCTATTAAATAAATAAATCTTTAAAAAAAATCCACGTATGACTTTTGACTCCCTCCAAAACTTTACTAATAGCCCACTGGTGATGGGAAGCCTCACCAATAACAATTGATTAACACATATTTTGTGTTACACGTATCACATACTGTGTTCTTACAATAAAGGAAGCTAGAGAAGATATTAACAAAAATCATAAAGAAGAGAAAATACATTTATAGTATTGTATTTATTGAAAAAAATCCATGTACAAGTGGACCCGCACAGTTCAAACCTGTGTTATTCAAGGGTCAACTGTATAGTTAAAATATAGGAAGAGGAACGTGTGGCTAATGAATTGAGCTACCTAAGGTAAAGTCTCATCACCAGGTGACAAGATGTTGTAGGATCTATGCACACTCAAAATGCAGTCATTGATTATGTACAAAGAATGTAATAGAAAGAAGGTGCAGTTGATTTTATAGCCATCTCTAAGGGCCAACTGTCCAAAGGATGAAGCTGGAGCTTACCTGTGCATAGGTGGAATCTGAGGCCACCTACTGGTGTGATCAGAAGGGAATTTAAGGCCCTCTGAGCCACCATCCTGAAATCCTCACTACTGGAATATCTTTAAGTTAAGGCTCTCTCCTCAGAAAAACTTTTAACAGGCAAATGCAGTAACTAATTAGAAAACAATTTATCAAATTATCAAAGAGCTCTATCTTAGGAACCAAAACATTAGTTCTTAATCTGAACACTGAATACTTGCCTGAAAGACAGTCTCATCTTCTGGTCCACGAACCCTCAGGGCAAGAGCCTGAGCTGTGTCCCCCATTTCTTTCTTTCTTTTTTTTTTTTTTAAAGATTTTTATTTATTTGACAGAGAGAGATGAAGCGAGAGAGGGAACACAAGCAGGGGGAGTCGGAGAGGGAGAAGCAGGCTCCCCGCGGAGCAGGGAGCCTGATGTGGGGCTCGATCCCAGGGCTCTGGGATCATGACCTGAGCCGAAGGCAGATGCTGAACGACTGAGCCACCCAGGCGCCCCTGTGTCCCCCATTTCTTCACAGTGAGAGATGAACTCAAGGAAGAGGTGATCAGAAAACTTGTGGCAAGGGGGCGGGGGGAGGGGACCGAGCATATCCTACGAGGAGATGACTGAGAAAGGGTGGGTGTATGGCTAAGGCCTGGAAGCTTCCTCAGACTGGAGTCACTGGAGTTTTTCAATCACACAATTAAAGGCACACAGGGAAGCATATTCGCAGGTGAAAAACACGGGCAGGGGTACTTACTTGCAAATGGCAAGCAAACATTCTTCTATGGTGTCCCTCTGAGCTTTGGTGAGGGACCGTCCCTTGGAAAGCCTGTATATTGTCTGTAGTGTAGAATCGATCAGAGACGTGTAGTGTTCTGTTCCAGCAAAGAGAGGGGCGCATCTTGTGAGGAGCGGGAGCACGGCAGAACATAAATACCTATTTAGGGCAAGTGCTACCTCTGTGGTGCTCAGGGAAACCTAGGAAAGGGGATTGGGACTCTGGTTAATCTCCCCGGGAAAGACAGAGCAAAGCTTACCCCGAGGACGGAGCTCCTGTCTAGCAGGTGGGAAAGCTTACACGCAACAGTGTCTCACAGCAACAGAGTGAACAACTTTCTACCTTGTCAGCAGACCCACTTCTCTTCTGCATTTTCAGTGAGAAAATACAAAGTCAGGTTAAAAGAAAAAAAAAACCCGAAGGAACGCAAAGGCCGGCTGGCCCTAACTCATTCCAAATGATCGACAACCATCTGTTTCCCTCAAAGAGAGATTCTAAAACCTGTTAACATCAGCTGATGATCGGTCTAACCCAACGTTCTTCGTGTTTGCAAAGGCCAGCTAACAGGCTACTATGTTATTCTTCTGCTTGAGCTCTCTTTTCTCACCTAATGGAGACTCACAAGTTATCTCTTGTGATTTTGAGATTAGTAAGTGGCTATTGGACAAGCAAGCCATCAAACTACTGGTTTTGTGACATTTTATAGACAGAAAGTGGAGCTCTGACCCCCATCACTTAAATTATAAGCATTGTGAGCCATTCACGATCTAATAAATGGCATGGGGTGGAAGTCACTAAAGGGAACCTAACTTTGCATGGGAAAAGGGTACACGGAATAGAAACTTAGGACCTGCTCTAAAATTCTGCTGTCATTATCACTCACAGTGTTCTTTCTCATTCATTTAGACAGGCTAGACACAAGGAATGCCCACTTAGTGACACTTTGTCAAAGCATTCTTAGCTACCATTTTGGAAAACTGAAGAACTTCAAAAGAAACCTTGAGATCCACAAAGATGAAATCTTCTCATTATATCCTGTGATTATCACAGCCGTTAGATCTGTAACACATTTTCTATAACTTATGATGTCATAAACTGTTTTGAACTGTACACATTTCCGGGTATTCCTATTAATTTTCAAAAGTTTGTCTTTGAGAAAAGATTCACTAATCAGACTGAAAAGAAATAGCAAATCTTTCACATTTATCATTTTGACAGAGTTGTCACAATGGGGAAGGACAGAGTTTTGATTCCAGTGGCTTAAAAGTTTTCAAAAGAGAATGCATGTACTAAGGAACTGAATGTTTAACTTCTTGTGCTGCAGATGGTACTTAGACAAGCATGTGATTTGAACACCAACTGGTAGAACAGCATTTGCCATTTATTTGATCTACAAAAAAATCAAATGATCTGATCAGGAACCTTGAGAATGTCTCACAAGTTAAAACAATTACTTTTTTAAATCAAGGAATTTATAGAAAAACTCAAAACAAAAGTAGCTGTGGAACCATTGTTTTAATTATCCAAAAGGACCATATGCCCCTGACACTTTCATGGATGTACCATTTCTTATCCCCATGCCACAGATAGGAATGGAGCTCCCATTCAGACTGGGGCTTGGATTGCTTTCCCATTGCTGGGTGATCCCATACATCTGTGAGTAACCCATTCAAATCGAATCCATGCCAGTTAAGGTACGGGCTGGCAGACCACCCATTACAGAGCTCAGACTTCTGTCTCTGTTGGACACTAGGTGGAGCCTTGAGAGACTTTATGACTGATTAAGAAGACATGTTTCTTCTGGCTCTTTAAAAGTAACCCTACACTGGCAAGATGTTTTTAGACTTATGCTGATTGAATTATTCTTTTCTCCTTGGACCCAGGACTCCTGGTGTACTGTTCCTGACTTGGGGCATTATGCATCTACACTTTATAACTCCTGGGGCCTCCGGTCTCGATGTCTATTGATGTTGGATTCTTTACCCTTGACTTTTGAACTTGGGTTTGCCCTTGACCTCTGGTCTTGACCTTGTCATGCCCAATACCCCATAATTGCTTGACTTGGAGACTATCTTTCCTGATGGGCAGTGCATGAAACTTAAGGAAGGAGAGTGAGAAGAGTATTTCCAGCCTATAATTCTGCCAACCAGACTTTTTCAAAAGCAATAAGCCCTGGTTCTCAACTGAGGAAGACACGGTCCCCAAGAGGACATTTGATGATATCTAGAATTGGTTTTATAGGTGGTACTACTGATATCTAGTGGGTAGAGGCCAGGGATGGTGCTAAATATCTTACAATGCACAGGATGTGCCCCCACAACAGATAGTGCCAAGAAACTTGCAACAGAGGAACCTGAATTGAATATTTGAGGTTAAGTTTACCTACATTTAAGTCTCTGGCACAACAAATTAGCATCTTCCATTTCTTGGTGCCTCTGTTTTCTCACCCTTTAAAGCAGCCTGCTAATACGTAATCAGTAAATAGAAAACATTCACTTTGAAATCCATGTCACCAATGTACAATGATGGGAAAAAAATTTTTTTTATTTTAGCCACTTACCGTATCTAGAGAGGCAGAGGCTCTTAAGTCGGGTAAAAATCCAACCTCTAGCAAGTGGAGCAGAAAAGTTTGATCCTTAATGCCATAAACACGATCCAAGAACAGCACCATGGGTGCCTTGTGGTCAGGGCAGAAGTTGGCTGCCATATCTGGCTCACTAACGGACCCATCTGAAAGACCCAAAGAGAATGTCATGTCCCCTTTTCTATCTCCACAGTCTCAAAGGCAACACAGAGCGTGTCTGTCTACACTTTGTTATCCTAACAAGCAATAGGAATACAATATTGTGCTGAAGCCAGCTGATACCGACTTGGGAAAGCTGGTTGTTTACACTTCCGGAATTTTTTGAGCCAGTTGTTAGACATACTCATTATTAAAAACTAAGATTTACAATTAAGTAAATTATATTTAGGAAGGTGACAAATACTCAAAACTCGTCACCTCCTAATGATCTCACTATAAACTATACTCTTGAGATTATTTACATTTATTTTATTTGCATGTTGGAAATACAATACAATGGTGGGCCATGTGTATTCTCTTTCCAACTCCATGGCTCAGTGACACATATTGATAGCTTGCACTGGACCATGGTTAGGGGACTTACACCTCAGAAATGGGCAAATGTCAGGCATCGGGGCTTGAGTTTTCGCTTTGTTGACTGAAGACACAAGAAAGGAAGGGAGAAAATGTAAGGTAGATTAAATTTAAGAGTGTGTCTTTTCTGTAGCCATCGTATCATAAATAGCACAAAATTGAGGAAATATCCTCTTAGTATTTGGAAACTATTATCTGATTTAGGTGAAACTGAGAACAGATCATCCAGTAATTCTAATCTTATTTTGATAAAAAAAAAGCTCAGAGATGAAGTGAGGAATACCATGAAGAAAATAAAAACTGCTTGACTTGGAGAATAAAGACAGGAGTTTGAAAGAGGACACAAAAGAAAAAGTCTTCCTCCTAATATTATGTTAACATCAAAAACGAGGAAAAAGAGCCCCTAAAGGATCAAGCTAAGGCAGAGCATATTTACATACGGTACTTCAGAAGTTACCCTAATAGCCCCGAAGGTTTAGTGCTAACCAGCCCAGAGCCTCATTCAGCCCAGGGATCAGGGCAGGGCAGAGGACGAAAGCAAGAAGGGAAGGGACCTTCCTGACAGGAAGCCGCTTGCCTCTCCTGGACACCAGGGGGAGCCGGATCTGAACGGTGGAGGGCTGAATTCATCTTTCCCACATACCTTGTGTTCTGAGGAACATTATTTTTTTTTAATTTTTAATTTTATTCATTTATTCATTTATTTTAAGGAGGTTCCAATGCAGGGCTTGAACTCAACAAGCCTAAAATTAAGACCTGAGCTGAGATCAAGAGTTGGGACACCCAAATGACTAAGCCACCCAGGTGCCCCTGAGAAGCATTATTTTTATAAGATGTTTTGTGCTCAAAAAGTTTGGGAAATAGTAAGTTCAACATTTATTTTATCGTATCTTTTTTCAAAGGCTCTATAATCTTAATGTAATTCATGATAAATGTGTTATTTTTGAGACTGATGTCACCAAGATGGAGGAGTAGGAGACCCCAGCCTTTGTCTCCCACAAAAATCAACAATTAGACAGCTATCCATGAACAAAAACACCACTGGGAGAGGTCAGGATTCTACTTGAGAAACTTGAGCAACACAGTAGAACAAAAACCCCAAGAATACACAAAAAGGTAAAGATGCATTTCGCTGGCCTCATCCCAGGCTGGCACTGTTCAGAGCCAAGTGGGAGCTCCTCAGCTAGAAAGAGTTCGGTGTACTGGGAAGGGAGAACTGGGTGAACAATCACCTCCTCCAGATTCGGGGCACTACATAAAGGACAGCTGTTCGGGTTCACCCCTCCTAGAGACCAGTGAAGCAGAGATGTCTCAGAACAAGAAAGAAGGGCAGGGGCTACCCGCATCAACCATGCAGTGGGAGTCGCTGTGTTTTCAGTGACCTGCTCTGAACAGGACCCCAGCTCTCGCTATGGAAGAACCCAACATCCAGCAGAGCCACCGTGAAACCCTGGCAGATTGCCCAGGTTTTGTGTGTGCAGATGCCCAGCCACCTGGGTCTCTTCCCACTCCCGTCTCCCTCACTGCCAGAACCCAGGATCTGCGCTGGCAAGTAGTCCTGGGCTCTGCAGCTGTGTGAGTTCAAGATGTCAGCTAGACTCTTGCAGCTGCTTCCCAGCACTGGGTGTGCCCTTGGGAAGACTTCCATCACTGGCCTCTATTGCCATGCACACACCTGGGCTGAGATCCTGCAGCCATGGGAGTGCATGCTGACGTACAGGGCCCCCCAGCTGCTTGTGGGCCCAGTCCTGACCTTGCCTCTGGTCAGTGGCCTGCACTGCTGGGCTCCTCTGTAGCTAGCACCTGCAACTATGAACTTGCGTCCCACTGGCCTGAGTCTTGTCACTGGCTTCCACTGCTGTGCACTCATTGTGAGACCCTGCAGCCACAGGCAGGCATGCTAATAGCCAGGGTCCATGTAGGTGCTAGTGAACCCATATAGTTCGCCCTGATCCTTGCTGCTGGCCCTGGCTCCTGCCACTCCATGTGTGTCTGCAATTGGCTTACGCCACTCCATAGGCACCTGCAGCTGGTCCCTGCGGCGGAATGTGTACACACCCCCAGCTCCAGCTACCACCACTGCCTGACCTCATTCCTAGTTGTTAGATGTGGACTTATTGCTGAGGACCCCAACAGCCCTTGCAGCTCCCGAGGATTCCCAGCAGCACTTGCCAAGGACACATAATTATCAATGTGGTGGACCCCAGTGGCCTGAGCTGCCAAGACATCACGCCCCCACCCCCAGACACGAAGCCAACACCCAGCCCTGTACTTGGTGCCCTGTCCCACTAGACCTGGGGTCACAGCACACTCTAACATGCCCTCACCTACAGGTGCAGTTCTTTCCTTCTCAAAGTCAGTCCATTAAGTCTGGAAGAGGTGACTGCTTCTTCCTGTGTGCAGGGATCTATGTGAGGCTATAGGTACCATAAAGAAGGGAAACAGGACACCACAAAAGGAACACAGAAACCTTCTAGTAATTTGACTCCAAAGCAATGGAGATACATGAATTACCTGACAAAGAATTCAAAATAATTATTCTCAAGATGCTCAGAGAGCTACAAGAGAACATAGGAAAGCAATTAAATGAAATTAGGAAAATACAAGAAGAAAATGAAGTAGAAAACATAAAAAAAATATATAAATTTTGCAGCTGAAGAATACAATGACTGACGAATGATGAGAGACGATGGACTCTGAAGAACAAACTGAGGGTTCTAGAGGGGAGGGGGGTGGGAGGATGGGTTAGCCTGGTGATGGGTATTGAGGAGGGTACGTTCGGCATGGAGCACTGGGTGTTATGCACAAACAATGAATCATGGAACACTACATCTAAAGCTAATGATGTAATGTATGGTGATTAACATAACAATTAAAAAATTAAAAAAAAAAGAATACAATGACTGAATGAAAGAATTCATTGTTCAGAGCACTTCAACACCACACTGGACCAAGCAGAAGGATCAGTGAGCTCAAGAAAAGATCATTTGACATTATCCAGTAAGAGGAACAAAAAGAAAAAAAGAATGAAAAGGAATGAAGAAAGCCTATGGGATTTATGGGACACCATTAAGAGAAACAATCTACACATCATTGGAGTCCCACAAGGAGGAGAGGGAAAAGTAGAAAACTTATTTAAATATTGTTGAGAACTTCCCAAAACTGAGGAGATCTTTAACATCCAAGTTCATGAAGCTAGTAGGTCATCCCTACAGAATGGGAGAAAATATTTACTAACCATGTATATGACTAGGAGTTAATGTCCAAAATATATAAGGAACTCATACAACTCAAAAGCAAAAGACCCCAAATAAGCCAATTAAAAATGTGCAGAAGACATAAATAGACATTTTTCCAAAGAAGACATCCAGATGGCCAAGAGACACATGAAAAGATGCTCAACATCACTCATCATCAGGGAAATACAAATCAAAACCACAATGAGATACCACCTCACACCTGTCAGAATGGCTAGTATCAAAAAGACAAGGAACAGTAGATGCTGGCAAGGATGTGGAGGAAAGGGACCCCTTGTCACTGTTGGTAGGAACAGAAATTGGTGCAGGTGCTATGGAAAACAGTATGAAGATTCCTCAAAAAAATAAAAACTAGAACTGCCATATGATCCAGCAATTCCACTTCTGATACACCCATAGGAAACGAAATCACTACCTCAAAGAGATACCCACACCCATATGTTCACTGCAACATTATTCACAAGAGCCAAGACATGGACACAGTCTGAGTGTCTGTTGATGGATGAATGGATAAAGAAAATGTGAACGAACACACACACACACACACACAGAGGAATATTATTCAGCCATAAGAGCGAAGGAAATCTTGCCATTTGCAATAATATGGATAGACCTTGAGAACATTTTGCTAAGTGAAGTAAGTCAGAGAAAGACAAATACTGTATGGTCTCACTCATATGTATAATCTAAAAACACTGAAATTATAGAAATACAGAGTAGATTGCTGGTTACCAGGGGTTGGAGGAAGTGGGGGAAATGGGCAGATGCTGGTCAAAGGGTACAAACTTTCAATTAAAAGATGAGTAAGTCTGGGGACCTAATGTACAGCATGGCGACCACAGTTAACAGTATTGTATCCTTGGAAGTTTCTGTTAAAGAGCTGAAATGTTCTCAATATAACAACAAAAAAGGTAATTACATAATGTCACGGATGTGTTAACTAAATTTATTGTGGTAAACATTTGCTACACACACACGTATAAAATCATCACACTGTACACCTTAAACATACATGTTATATATCAATTGTATCTCAATAAAGCTGGAAAAAATGTGATACACTCCAAAGCCTTTCCCAAACTTACTTGACTCCAAACTTCTCAACACATACATCAATTAGTATTTTCTACAAAAATGTTCCCTGGAACACCCAGTTTGGGAAACACCATAACAGTCAGACTCATGTTGTCTTTTCAATTCCTCCACCTGGCAGGAAGAACCTGCCTGTACAGCAGGGGGAGGGAACTGGAGAAACGGAATGCTTTGGGAAAAGATTAAGTTTTGCAAAGCTAACACTGACTGATGCCAAATCAATCATCCAAGTAGCACTGGGATGGGGGGAGATATCTTTATATCCATGGCCAGGAGGTCCATGGGACTGTGGCAGAAGGGAGCCTAAGTCAGGCCCTATCCATCTGCTGCCCCACCTGGCTGCACAATCTGGGGACACTGAGGCAAAGGAGAAGGAGGACTGAGGTGAGAGCTTTTATTTGTCCCATTCCATCAGCCTCCTTCCAGAGGGTTAGAGTGTTCAGAGGACTGTGAGGTCTAGAATGGCCCTATCCACCGGGTGTAGGGTGCAGGGGCCTTGGACACAGGGAAGCAGAGGAGAGAGCAGCCAGCCGGAGCCAGGAGGAAAGAACCCTCACTGCCAGAAAAAGAGCAAGACCTTCCCCAGTGCTGCCTGCCCTGCAAGTGGGAGCCTGGCAGGACTCAGCCTTCGGCTGCTTCTCTTACCTTTGTTCAGGGAGGGCACCTTCAAGGGGATGCTGATGATCCCGACCAGGTCCTCTGTGGGGACGAGGGAGCGCAGAATTGACCTGATCCGGATGGCTTCCCCCTTTCCTGTCTGGATAAGCTGTAACGCAGGGTTGGAGAATGAGATTAAGGAGGCTCCCATACCGCTTCCCCACCCCATGTCCAAACCACTGGCAGTGACATTGTTCTTAAGGCTGGGTATGCTTCTATACTTCCCTAACTGCCACAGACGTTTAGGGTCATGGGGCAACAGGGAAGATTTCTCTCGATTTTCCACAAGAGGTGCTACTGAGGGGATAATCCTGACCGAGGAGGTCACTTGATTCCTTTGCTGGGATTACAACGGTCAGGCAGTTATGGGATCAAGTCTCCGCAGTGAATGTGGGGGCTGCTGGGGTTCCTCAGAGTCACTGCAGTCCCGGGAGCTCTCCGTGGCCATGACGGAGGTGTTGACGCTGTGGCCACAATTCTCGACTTCAGAATTCCGTGAAATATAGAAATGACTGATGAATTTCATTTCCTAAAAGTCTGGTTAATGCTTGGGCTGGGGGGGGAATTTCGAGGATGTCACGGAGGATGTGAGCGTCTCAGTGGAGTTATCCCAAGATGGATAACCTGACACATTCAACCAGGAAGGGGCCAACCAGCCTGTGCAGGGGCACATCCTCGGGAACATGGGGGCAGCAGGTACACTTCTGGGCACAGGCTCTCAGCTGAGAACTGAACTGTTACGAGGTCAGGATGGAATATGCCCTGGTCAGCTGGATGGTGTGCTGGAAGATGGCTCTTGGAGGCCCCGGGGGAAAACTGCCTATGCGCTCACCCTAGCTGCCACCTCTCATTCCTGTGGGTATAAGGGAGGCTGTCAGTGATGATGGCATCTACCCTCCCACCCCCACTTACAGAGTAGGGGCCCAAGGGAGGGGTGCTGGGAAGGGGTATGTGTCAAGTGCTGAAGCAGAGGGGCAGGAAGGAAGGAAGCACCTCCTTCACAGATGGGGCTCTAATGGCTTAGGGGTCTCATGAGGGTGTCTTCCTGAGAATAAGCCAACTGTGTCACCTGCTTTCTGAAGTGATGACAGGTGATCAGGGGAGCTGACACCTGCCCCATCCTGTTCCCAGGCTGCAGAACACCCTAGTATTTCCCTTGCTCCCTTTCAAGCTTCCTTTATTTGTTTAAAGGCGTAGAAATGTAAAGATGGGCCTTGTGGATAAGGTTGGTTTATCACATAGTAGGAACCAGAATCTTCAGTTAAGAATTCTGATCAGGTGGGCGCCTGGGTGGCTCAGTTGGTTAAGCGACTGCCTTCGGCTCAGGTCATGATCTTGGAGTCCCAGGATCGAGTCCCGCATCGGGCTCCCTGCTCAGCAGGGAGTCTGCTTCTTCCTCTGCCCTCCCCTCTCTTGTGCTCTCTCTCTCTCATTCTCTCTCTCAAATAAATAAAATCTTAAAAAAAAAAAAAGAATTCTGATCAGGCTCCCCTATCAAGATTTAGACTTTCTTCTATCCACAGTACTTTTAACATAGATTCTTCCATATTGTAATAGTCTCCCTAAACACATGAGATTAAGGAGGCTAGACTGGGCTAGATTGTGTTTTAGGCAAGCCCATGACCTACTGGAAGAAAGTTAAGAGTGGATGTTGTAGTGCAGTGTTCTAACCCATAGGTCATGACCAATTAGTGGGTGTAAAATCAAATTAGTGGGTTGTGACTTGCATTAAAAAGCAAAGTATATTAGTATAGAATAGCAAATATTAGAGTGAGGTGTCTGTAGTAAGGGTGAATGTTGCTTCTGGAATATATGTATACTAGGTAGCAATGGAAATTATTATTTCTTACTATACCTAAAACAATTTTTTTCATTAAGCACTTTGAAAGCCACTACTTGAATGGATTCTTTCATTAGTACTTAAAAAAATACAACATATCCACTGTTAACTTGTCAATGACCAAATACACAATCTCATCAATACCAGATACCACTGTTTATATCAACCCAATCTGCACTGCAAGCACTTTTTGGGGGATACCTTGGAATAATCCAAATGCAGTGAGCAGGGCAGAAAGAGGCAGGCAGGCACCAGAGCCTCGAATGAGCAAATCAAACAGTTCTTTTAAAGAATTACCTAGTACATTTTGTAATTAATAATTTTTAAATCTTTTCTATTTTGATATCAAAAGCAACTATTTCCTCCCTCACTTATGACATGAGGCCTTCTGTGAAATAAGGTCACTCTCTCTCTGCCCCGAGCATAGGTGAAAAACGGAAGAGGAAGAACACAACTTTTTAGGTTAAAACTGGGGGCCTGAGAAGGCATCCCATAAACATCGAACCATCTTTTTCCAGATGCCCGCAGAGCTTATCTCCGGAAAGTAATCAAACGTGAACCATGGGAAGAGACTGCCTTTCTGGTGTCTCACACCATGGGCATTGGGAAAAGAGGATTTTCCACGTGGAGTGTCCCCATGGCCACAGTCAAGAATCAAGTTGGTCACATTCTGACCATATTGAAGGATATGGAAACATAATTTTTCGGGGCTTCTGAAACAGAGTATGTGGGGGATGTGCCCAACCAGCACCACAGAGAAATCACACACACAGGGATTTGCTCAGGAGTCATTCCTTTAGAAGGCTGCAGAATCGGCTACAAGAGATGGAAACGACTTTTGATGTTAGCCGAAAGGAACTGAGAGAAAGCGGTGTTAGCAAATGCCAGAGATTGAAGGAGAAATTACATTCAGGGACTCCCCAGCGCTCTTCACTCAAGCCCCTCAAAGTTGCCCTCTGGGAACTCACGTGCATTTCAGGTGCACAGCGGCCCAGGAGATCTATAAGAGCTGAATAAAAAGACATAATTGCGTTGCCCATGTGCACGATCTCTTCATCTTCACTGTCCTCCAAGCTGCGGAGAGAGAACCAACATGGGGGAGGTGTGAGGAAGGCTGGCAGGTGTGGCCATGTTGTTAGACATGAGCTGCTTGACCTGGAAACACTCTGCTCATCCTGAGCATCACACATCCTTTCCTCAGGACACCTTCTCTCCCAACGAGGTGGTTTTACTCAGTAAGCTCAAAGGACCCAAATATTTGTCCGTGGAATTCCTATGATCCCCTGAACTTTAAGGCCTAAGTACTGCCATGAGCTGATCTTGCAGACCATACATACCCATGGAGTGGCGCAGTAATCCCCAAAGCTCCTACCAACCATTCATTCCATTTCCCTTCTTGAATGTACATGGAAAGCATACCAGACATGGAGCCAGGAGGGGTAAGTCCATGCCCTGGATCTGTTGCTAACAAGCTATATGACCCCGGCCTCGTTTTTTTCATGCAACGTGAGGAAGGTGCAGCAGATTACATTTTGGGTTCTTTCTAGTTCTACCAGATCACCTACCAGAATGAATAACCAAAAAACCCCCCAACTGGCTAGAGAATTACCCCCGTTGGGTCATACCCATTCTCCAGATTCTGGGGTCTGATCTAGAGGCTATGATAAAGGAAAGGGAGCTGGGCATGATACACCAACTACATCCTGAACCTTTAAATACTGGGATTATTGATGCTGTAATTTTTTACATCCTGCACTCTCTTTTTTACCTAAGGAATCAAATCAAAACACTTTCAGAAGGGAAAGTGGAGGGTACTACCTCTTTTTAAAAGCGAGGTAAGAGAGGAGGCACTGAGGTTTAAATTCTGAAGGGAATGGGCTGAAGTGAGACTGTGGCCGTTAGCAACCTTGGTCAGTCCAGGCTTTAGCCTCGGCAGCTTCCTCCTGTAGTGATGCCATGGGGAGGTGTAGTGGTGGCTGAAAGAGCTTGCAGACGTCTCAATCTGCCCGTTGGTGTAGGAGTGGAATAGGAGAAATGCAAAAGGGTGAAGGTGATCCTGACCATTAGGCTTACTGGGAGAGTCAGGACAGCAATGTGCTTGACAAAGTGATTTAAAATATTTTAACTACAACTATAAAGAACCTGTGCTTTCCCCACCAGGGGGAAGTTATCAATATTTCCTTAATAATCCAGGTACTGACCATCTTTGGGAGCTCACCAACTATATCAGTGCCGCAAGGCAATTCCATTCACTTACACTTCTCTCTTGTATCCCTGAGAGGGGAGGTCGAGGGCTGGGTTCTCAGAGATCTTAATGGCGCCCTGCATGGCTGCCAATAGACCGTTTCCTCCTTCACCTCGCAGGGCTGGGCCGAAGCACTCCGGGCGTCTGATGAGCAGCTTGACCACAACACTAGCATTTTCTTCCACACTTTCGCCTAAGGAAAAGGGGCATTATTTCCTTTTTATTGGAAAGGACAACCCCAGGGTTTATTTCTAAATTGACGAGGTTGGGAGAACAGTACTGGCTTGAGCTTGTCACTCATTTGTAAAATTAGGAGGTAAAACTGGTAGAGAGAAAGGTGAGCTTTGATAAATTAGATCCAGATCTGTTTTTGAAGTATTAAGATTAACCATTATAAAACAGAATCTTAAAGTTCAGGATTTTGTGCTGTGATTATTTCACTACATTTAGATCCTCAGAAAGCAAAAAATGCACTACTGAGTCTTCCCCAGATTACTGATTCAGTCACAAGTGACTTAGAGGACAAAGAACTTGACATCTGGGGCGCCTGGGTGGCTCAGTCGTTAAGCGTCTGCCTTCGGCTCAGGTCATGGTCCCAGGGTCTTGGGATCGAGCCCCGCATCGGGCTCCCTGCTCTGCGGGAAGCCTGCTTCTCCCTCTCCCACTCCCCCTGCTTGTGTTCCCTCTCTCACTGTCTCTCTCTGTCAAATAAATAAATAAAATCTTAAAAAAAAAAAAAGAACTTGACATCTTTGTTAATTTCATGAGAGGCTGTGAAAACCTACCTCCTTCCTTCCCTGAGAAGAGGTAAAATGGTAACTCAAGCTGATGTGCCTCAATTAAGATCTAAGGAAACAACATGTTAGCCTCCCAAATGCATTCTCAGAGTCTAAACACGTACCTCAGAACAACCAAGTTTGTGTGGATGGACATCAGGGCGTTTCTGACATTATTGATCCAGATAATCTACTTGGTAAATTTGTCCTGGTTATTCCTAAGTTACCTCTCTGGGAAGCTGAAGGTTGGAGAATTGTATTCTGCTCGTATTTTCTCTTTGGAAGAACATGGACAACTAAGACAGGGCTCATTTCCCAAAGCAGTGATGAAGCGGTGGAACTGGAACACTTAGGGAAGGGGAGCCAGTGGCTCTCAGAGAAAATCCTTGTCACTGAAAGCAGTTCTACAGCTTGTTCAAACAACTTCATGAAACACATCTTCTGCCTCAGATGAAATCTTAATTTGTGTTGAGAATTTATCCCTGGGCTAAGACTCTGAGAAAAGACTTTTTTGATGTTGTGTATCAGATGAAGGCTGACAAAAATTTTTTCTACAAGATCGTCAGATATCCTTGGAGGATTGAGCTCTCTAACAGAGGCTGGCAACTTGCATGAACCAAGTCATTCCAAGTGGTTGAGACTTATGATCTCTTCCTTAGGGCTTTCTAACCTATGGAGGAAGGAGCTGGGCATAGGTCAGTAAACTACTATGGCAGCACAGAGAGCAAATGAGGAACTGTTTCCCCATTTGGTCATTAATTCAACCATTCATTAAGCTCACATTACTCATTAGTCACTGATTCTTTGGCCCAGTGGACAAGCAGTGTAGAAGACAGGCAAGCCTGGACCCCAGAATGAGATGAGTGGAAAGGTCTATTTACCTGCAGCAGAGCTTCCCAAATACCTTACAGATATGTGAGCAAGAAATAAATGCTTATTATTCTATGCCATTGAGACTATAATGCTTTTTGTTATGCAGCAGAGATCAATTAACACAGGCTGAGAGTAGAAACAGGGAAATAGTTCCTATGCAGCCCCAGTGGTCCAGGTGGAAGATAATGATGGTTTGGAGTAGGATGTGGCCAGTGGAGGTGGAGAGAAATCCAAGTTGATGGATTCCAGGTAAATTTTAGACACTGAGCCTACAGAATTTTAAGTGGACTGAATGTGGGGATAAGGAAAAAGTCTGAATGGAGGATGCCACCTAAGATTTTTGAGTATCTGAAGTTAGTAGTGCTAGCTAGGGACATGGGGAAGCTAAGAGAACAAGTCTGGGGCAGATATACAAATTAAGCCTTAAGATCTACAAAATGTGAAATGCCTATCCAACGTTCAAGTAGAAATATCAAGTAGGCAGCAGGTTACACAAGTCTGGGGCTCAGGGAAGAGAAAAAGGATGGAAATGTGTATTTGGGGGACCATTAGCAAACATGTGGAATTTAAAGATAAGGGATTGAATGAAAATCTTGCAGGATGGACTGGTATAGTAGTCCAGAAATTCTGGAGGCTAGTATTTAATTCCAGAATCATGCTAAAATGTTGCCCATGTATCTAGAGTTTGGATCCATATCGCTTTTTCATGAAATGTGTTAAATAAAACTTGAGTGAGCCTGAAACCTGGAGTCAGAGTTGAGGTGTGCTCTAATAGAATAGAACTCACCTGTTAAATAGGGACATTCTCACTGACTTGATGAAAATCAGTTTGTGGTGAGTATCAGGATCATACTACTGTCACTTTGGGGGAATAATGTTGATGAAGCAACTTTTGCCCTGCTTTACTATTTCAGTTAAAATCCACAATATTATGTAGGTACCAGGCTTCATTTGCCATTGTTATCAATAAAATGATTGATGAAGAGCCCATGTACATATGGATTCAGCACATTTGGGCTCATGCCAAAATGCTCAGCCATCAGCACTGCTGGAATCCCACAGGCAGCAGTGGAGGAGAAATGCTGACTAATTTACTTAGCATGAAAATAACAAGGCCACACAGCTTTTCACCCCAGCCAGATTTCCTCATTTTGGTGTTCTGGGTATTCATTTGCCATTGGCTTATTTATTTTGAGTAGTTTTTTTTTATTATGTTCAGTTAGCCAGCATATAGTACATCATTAGTTTTTGATGCAGTGTTCAACAATTTTCTATTACTTGTGTTGTTTTGACTATCTCTGGGTTTTTATAGTTTCACTTTGAGTTTTTACAGATGGGAGTCACATTTCCTTGTCTTTGTCACTATAAGCCCATCTTGACCCCAATGACCAATTTCCTTCTCCTTCTCAGGCACAGGGATTCAAGAAGGTCCATTGGGAGAATGAGGAAGGTGGCGTAGAAGATATTTCCCAAGCCTTATAATTGGTGAGATGTTGTAATTCAGACATTAAGTACCCAACCCCCACTAGTCATATCTCAATTGCACCTCATATTCTATCTTCTCGCACCACGATAGCCTGAAATGTCTCCTGAGTACAACACTGTGATGTTGTTTATAATTGTCTTAAACTGTTATTTAAATCTTTTACTGTTGGTCAGTTTTTCAAAAGTTTGACGAATCTTTCCAACTATATTGTAAATGTGAGAATAAGAACAATGTCTCACACATTTTAATCCTAACCATCCCTAGTCTTCAGTACCAATCACACTTAAGAGTGGTTATTACATCCTTTCTGACTCTGATAACATAAATACATGGATGGAAATGACCCGGTTGATTCTTTTAAGCATCTGTATCTACTGTGCCCTTCAAAGGTACCAAAGCTATTTTGTGCCTTTGACCCTAAAATTTTTTTTTCCAGCTTTACTGAGATAAAATTGATATATCTTAAAAGAGTCACGTCTCCTAGATCACGGGCCAATCAGTAGGCTCTGACCACAGTACTCTGTTAAACTATGTCCCTTCGTTTCTTCAAGATGTGTTATTCAACACTTGCCTTTCCCCCCAGGTATTCCTAGATTTACTCTACCAGATTCCAACAAGCACTGTCATTTTTGGCATGTTGCTAGTCACACATGTCACTATGTAGATAGGTATAGTCAGTTACAATGTTTTTAGTAATTATTCCATGTATATTTCTCATAATTCCACTTAGGTTTCCTCTGTTTCTGGCTTTGACTTATGCCTTCAGGGTTTTTAGAGCATGTCTCTTCTCACATCTCACGGCCTGTCATATACACTTCCCATGTCACCTAATGGATACCCAAGGTATGGTCACTGATGACAAATCTGCCTAGGAAAACAGATTCATCAAAGCTAGGAATATTGTGTCCCTCACAACTAAGTTTATAGCCTGGGAAAGATATCACTAAAATACTCCAAGGACTCAAAGGAATCACAGAATAACTTTTCCCTTTTTCTTGTGGATTGTTAAGTAATCTTCCTCCTTGGAATCTACATTAGGAAGGGATTAGTCAGACACCCAGACACATCTGTGTCTAGACTGGTTATAAAGTTTACAACTGCTGGGTAAATAGAAGCTTCTCAGCTTCATTACTCCTAGAGTAAAACACAACCCAAGGCTTCTGAGCAAGCTAATAAAAAAAAGTGGAGCAAATTATATGCTTTAAGAAGTTTCTTTTCAAAACAAATCTTGTTTAAGAAGATTTAATACAAACATTAAGAGAGACTAGTAAAATAATGGTAGAAAGAATTTTCCAATTTTATTATTTTGATATAGAAGAGCTTTTGATTTGGCTTTTAAAAATTAAAAAAAAAAATTAATACCAAACAGTAATTAAATAATGCTGCAATTTTTGAACAGCTCAAAGGAGAAAATGCTTTTTCTCTTTGTCCATTCATTAGAAAGACTGTACTACCAAGACAATACTGTACAATGGTGTGAATAATGTTTGGCCACTGGGGCCAAACTGCTCCAGTTCAAATCCTGGCTTTACATCCTACTAGCTGTGTGATTCTGGGCAAGGTACTTAACCCCTCTAAGCAACTGGGTCTCTTTCTCTGTAAGATGAAGAAGATAACTGTACTTCTCTCATTGGATTTTTGTATTATGTGAGTTAATATGTCCAAAAGTGCTTTGAACAGTTCCTGGCACATGGTAAGTGCTCAATAAGGGTTAGCTGCTATCATCACCACCACCATCCTCACCAACTCCATCATCACTCACCACCACCCACCACAGTCACCCCCACACCCCACTATGACAATCCACCCCACAACCATCACATCTCACCAACACCCACTATGACCAGCCCATTGTCACTCATCACTACGTACAACCATCACTGCACCTCTCACTAACCACCACCCACTTCAATCACCCCCAAAACCTGCTATGACCACTACTCAACCATCATATCCCCCAAACAATATCATCACCAACTACTACCCACTATTACCATCCCACCATCATCCACCATAGCCACCTGCCACCACCTACCATTATTCATCATGATCACTCTCACCACCTCCCATGATCACCTATAATACCTTTATCTTTTACTGCTGAGTAGAGGCCACAAACAGTCCTTTCTAATCACCTTTTAGACATGAAAACTTATAAAGGGCTTTGAGATCCCTAAAGAATCTATTTATCAGAGTCTTCCCATTTCAAATGCCCTAATATTCTTGTAAAGATCATAAACAACAATGACAACTATCATGATTGCAGGCTTACTACATTTCTGGCACTGTGCTAATCTAAGTTTTCCATGGATTATTTCATTTAAGCCTTACAACAACTCTGTGAAGTACATATTATTGTTATCTCTACTTAACACACACACACACACACACACAAACTGAGGCTAGGGAAGTTTTAGTAACTTGCCTAAACTTGCAAAGCTAGTAAGTGGCAGTTATATTTGCACCCCAGATACTCCACTCTCCAGCCTAAAGTCTTCCATATCACTCTGCTGTGCTTAGAGCACTCCTTCTCCTTCTTTAGGGGTTCAAGAAGATTCTAACGTTTCTTTCTCACACTCTCCATCTATCTCTCTTTTGTGCTTCCCCTGGGACAGTCTACTCCCACCATTTCAACTACAGATGATGTGCGAGTCTCTCCAGTCCCAATCTGTGGACTGATTGATCTCTCTCTCTCTCTCTCTCTCAAAACTCAATCAGGGCATCCCCATTTTGGGGTCACACACTGCAAAATCAATGAACTGTTGGTTTGAATGAAACCAAGCTCATTATCTTCTATTACAAACCATTTTCTCCTTCTCACATATCTGTCTCTTTCCCTTTCTCCTTCTCTCCTTCTCTCCTTCTCTCCTTCCCTCCTTCCCTCCTTCCTAGAGAGGGAGAGGGGAGAAACAGAGGGAGAGGGAGAGAGAATCTCAAGCAGGCTCCATGCCCAGTGCAGTGCCCTACCTGGGGCTCAATCTCACAACCCTGAGATCATGACCTGAGCCAAAATCAAGAATCAGATCTTTAACCAACAGAATCACCCCAGCTCCCCTCACATCTTTATTTCTTTTTCTCCCTATGCTTAAATCTCTAAGCTTCAATGTGACTTCCATTTCTTTTTATCAACACAACCAGGCCCAACTACCATAATCATCATCATCACCTAGTTGTATAAATACTGTCTCTGTAATTTCTTTCAAATGTATCTCCCCCATTCCATTCCTACCACCATTATTACCATTTAGAAACTCATTATTTTAACCTGGGCACAGAAGTTCCCAGTGGTTCCCATCAGTTTCCCTCCAGTTAAAAAGGTTTCCCAGTTCTCTGCAACTGAATCTAAACTTTTCAGCTTAGCATTTAGGTTCTTTCTGTCATAGCTGCCTACCTACCTTTTATTTTTATTTATTTATTTTTTTTAAGATTTTACATATTTATTTGAGAGAGAGAGAGAGAGAACACAGAGGGAGAGTGAGAGGGAGAAGCAGACTCCCCACTGAGCAGGGAGCCTGACACGGGGCTCGATCCCAGGACCCTGGGATCATGACCTGAGCCGAAGGCAGACGCTTAACCGCCTGAGCCACCCAGGCGCCCCTGCCTACCTACCTTTTAAACCTCATCTCTTGCCACTGTCATCCACCTCTCTATCCTCCAGACCAACAGATTACTCTCTTTCCTGAGCACAGCATGCTTTAGTCTTGAGGCAACTGTTCATGCTGCTCCCCAGCTGGATCACCTTTCCTGCATCTATGCATCTGGGAAATGTGACCCTTTGAAGCTCATTTCTAATATCACCTCCTCCATGAGGCCTGCTCTGATCTTCTCAACAGGATGTGAGTTCCCCCTCATGAAGCTCTACAGGATTCTGTCCCTGCCTTACTCTACTTATTATAGTGACCTCTGTTCATGTCTACTCTCCCTTACTAGACTATACATTTTGGGGAAGCAGAAGCTATTTATCTTTTGCCAAAACCAAATGTGGCCTTTATATTATAGAGACACATATACATTACATCAAAATGTACGTATTGGGCCTTCTTGGTGGTGTAGTTGGTTGAGCATCCAACTCTTGGTTTCAGCACAGGTTATGATCTCAGGATCTTGGGATTGAGCCCCTGCATGAGGCTCTGAGCTTAGCACGGGGCCTGCTTGAGATTCTCTCCCTCTGCCCCTCCCACTCATGCTTGCTCTCCAATAAATCTTTAAAAAAAAAATAAAATGGGGGCGCCTGGGTGGCTCAGTTGGTTAAGCGACTGCCTTCGGCTCAGGTCATGATCCCGGAGTCCCGTGATCGAGTCCCACATCGGGCTCCCTGCTCAGTGGGGAGTCTGCTTCTCCCTCTGACCCTCCTCCCTCTCATGTGCTCTCTCTCTCTCTCTCATTCTCTCTCTCTCAAATAAATAAATAAAATCTTTAAAAAAATGCTTTAAAAAAAAATAAAATGTATATATTTTCCTACTGATGGGCCAATTTGCTAGAGTTCATTGCTTTATGAAACTGCACTATAAAGAATATGCAATGGGTGCCTGGATGGCTCAGTCGGTTAAGCGTCTGCCTTCAGCTCAGGTCATGATCGCAGGGTCCTGGGATCGAGCCCCACGTCGGGCTCCCTGCTCAGCAGGAGAGTCTGCTTCTCCCACTTCCTCTCCCTCTGCCCCTGCTCGTGTACTCTCTCTCCTGCTCACTCTCTCAAATAAATAAATAAAATCTTAAAAAAAAAAGAATATGAGAAAAAGGCATAAAACCACCTGAAAGCAAAGGGAGTAGACTAGACTAAACATTTTGGTCTAGAGTTTAGTTCAATATGGTCATATGTAACCAGGATAAGCAAATGTTGGAGTTTGGGCAATCTCAATAGGAACAGAGCTAATGGATTCCTTTACCTTCATAACCTATATAGACAGTCCCACTAAAATGACTCATAAAGCTCTTGATCTTGTGAAGGTGGCCAAGATGAATGAATACATTAGTCCTGGCTTGATTTGTGTCATACAGTCTACTCAGATAATTTAGTGAGATTTATGAACCCTTAAAAACCACTTAAAATTTTTTCCCTATTATCACAGTTACTCTGAATTAATTCTGCACATGCGGTCATTTGGATTGAAAGTGCAACAGACTATTAGAGGATTTGCTGACATTGGCCTCAAAGAAAATGGAATTCAGCAATGCTGGCGATGAATAGATAGGGACACTGAAGAGTAGAGTGAGCAGCAGAAGATGGGTGATCAAGAATCTGGCCAGATGAGACCCAGGAAGAAAAGGGGGGAAAACCAGGATGATGGAAATCATTCAAATATTAAGAGCAGAGTGTATTACAGTAGAGGAAGGTAAGCAGGTGGGATGGGGATGAAAGGAGACAAGAAAAGTACACAGTAATACAATGATCCCGTCGTGGCAATATACTTTGAGATAAACTCTTACACTTAGAACATTTGGTCTGATTGCTCATGAGCAGCAATCCCTCTTTGCAATCATGTAATGAGCCAAGCTGGATTTGTTAGCCTGGAACTCCAAACTGGGAGAAGGGAGAAGGATCATGATTCTCATGTGAATATAATGAATTAGTATTAGAACAAAATCTTGGGAGACAAGGTACATTTCCAAGAAAGCAGCCCACTTAATTTTACACAGTATTCAGTATATTATACTCAGGGAACTAAAGAAGTTTTGTAGACTTGGAGTTCATTATAAATGGGAAGTAATTTGTGTTAAGAAGAATAGTATTTAAGGTTGCCACAGAAATACTTCTCTCTTGGGAGTTTAGTTACCTTTTACAGCTATTTAGTTATTCTTAATTTTTATGCATGCATGTATCCATCTATCCAACAGTCTAAGGATCTGAAGGCACATCTGCATTTAGCTTTGTGAAACTGGTGAGATGCAGATATTAATAATTCCTGCTTTTCCTGAGAGAAGAGGTACAAAGCCATGAAAAAAGCCCTAGCCTCTGCCTTGATTTTCTTGCTGCATCTGGGACTAGTGCTCGGTAGTCTGTCCATCGGACGCTATTCTTGATCCTTCTCTGGCCTGATTCTCCCTGAGCCTGTTCGGCCAGCTGCCACTTATAGGCAGGAAGAAAGGCAAAGGACCTCTCTTTCCTTATATGTCCCCCAGTTTATGCCACCCTAGATCTGAAAGGCATTAAAAATCTGGGACTCACTGTTCACAAAGACGGCAAACCTCAGGAAGGACAGGTAACGTTCCCCTTCAATGGGGTTCCAGCCGACATCAGGGTATCCTTTGGCTAGAAGCATGGGGCAGCTCTGCAGGCCACAGCCTGCCAAGTAGGTCACCACCTGCCAACAACAGTACAAAAGTAAGTGTCTACGTTTTTTATAAGATAGCTGTCAGGCCTATAAAATTCTGGGGACAGAAGGGCTTTCATTCTCCCAGAAGCTAGAGAGAGCCCCAAACTTTTAAGTTAATAATTCAGGAGGTTTGAAACCAGAACTTCCAATTCATTATTGTTTCCAAGTAACCAATAGGACTGATTATCACTCTTAGGGAGGAATACTCCATGAGCTCTCAGTTCCTTGGTTTTCCCAGTTCTGGCAAGAGGGAACTGCCATTTAAACACAGCCCTAATGGGGGCGCCTGGGTGGCTCTGTAGGTTAAGCGTCCGACTCTTGATTTCGGCTCAGGTCATGATCTCAGGGTCACGAGATGGAGCATCGCGTTGGGCTCTGCGCTCAGTGGGGAGTCTGCTTGAGATTCTCTCTCTTCCTCTGCCTCTCCCCCCACGTGTGTGTGCACATGCTCACACACTCTCTCTAAAAGTTAATAGATCTTAAGAAAAAAATAAACACAGGCCTAACTAGGAGGCATCTGGGGAGATAAGGGGTCCAGGAGGGCTATGTTCATTTGGCCATGTTATTTTAAGACCGAAGTATTCAGTCACTGGTTGACTCTGAGTGGGCCCTTGACAAATTGGGGATCCCTACTTAAGTTCTGCATTACCAATCATGGTTTCAAGTCAAAAGCCAAGATGTTAAGGTTGGGTGGTGAGTGAGGGTGCCATGGCCAGTTAAGGGCTGGGATTCGTAGTGTTCTCTTTGCTTCCGGGCCACCGGATCTCAGCCCTGTGATCTTGTAGACTAGTTTAGAACTTGCCTACTTTTTAGAAGGTGTCAAGCAAAAAAAAAAAAAAAAAAAAAAAAGGCCTGGCAAATAGACCTGTGCTTGAAATGCAGTTGTTATTCTTTTTTTTTTTTTTCCCAGTTGTTATTCTGATTTAGCCTTTGACATTTTATGTGTACAAGGAGAAGGGGAGAATCCACGGTGCTGCAAAAATCCTCAAAGTCATTCATTTTTGAATCCCCAGAGCCCAGCATATAGCAAATAGTCAATACATAGTTTTCAAATGAATCACGTATTTGCTGATGTCAAATACTCTAAGTCCTTTTGTAAGAATAATGAATCTAAGGCACAACTCATATGAAACAGTCATCACGGTTTTTTTTTCCTTCTTAAACCAGTAAAGATACTATTCTGCTTGGAGCTCGGACTTGATTTGGCCTTTAAAGTGTCAGGAAAACATCAATAAAGGCAGGAATTAGGCAGTGTTTTCAAAGTTATAGAAGCAGCACATTTCACTGGCCTCTGAAATAAGCGCCACGTGTGTGTGTGTGGGGGGAGGGGGTTGTTGTTCAATCTTAAGGGACCTAATTTCTGCTGTGATCAATGGAAAGGAAGAACGGCAGGAACTCTCCCAGGAACCACGCTTGGGTGATTTCCTGACACTGGGCTGAATAAAGCCCGTAGCACTGGGCTGAGCTGCTGAGCCACTGGAACCACTGGAAGACGGGGTAGCAGACCTCATCCTGCCCCTTTACTCATCTCCCTAGGTCCCCCTTTCTCCCCTTTCCCAGCCTCCCGGCCTCTCCTTATCCTATCCTGCATCTTCCAAGGGAGGCTTAGGGTCATTGTCAAGCAGGGTCATTTCAAAAGCTGAACTGCAGCTAAGGAGGGGTACTGAGTACTGAATCTCGTGGCATTGTCCTGCTGTAAGAGAACCATCAGCCACTTTCCTATACAGGCATCAGTTACCTCACAAACTAAAACACGGAGGTTTTATTTATTTATTTTTTTTGAGAGAGAGAGAGAGAGCGTGTGTGAGTGAGCGGTGAGTGGGAGGGGCAGCGGGGGAGGGAGAGAGAGAATCTTAAACAGGTTCCACACTCCCTGATACAGGGCTCGATCTCACGATCCTGAGATCATGACCTGAGCCGAAATCAGGAGTCAGACACTTCACCGACTGAGCCACCCCGGCGCCCCAAAACACTGAGTTCTTGATTGCGGTTTCAGTGCATGTGGAGCAGAGTTTGACTGAAGTCTGTCTCACTAGCAGACCAGGAATAGCCACGGCATTTGTGGAAAAGCGTTCACACAATGTACTGCTGGGAGGCAGAACATTTGAGTCTGTGTGTGTATGGGAGGGGGTGTGTCTTGTTTCGGATCCAATCGATTCTTCTCGCTAAAACCAGGCTGTGTTTTCTAAAACACAAGTCATGTTGTGTCACTCCTCTGCTTAAAGCCCTCCGATGGCTTCCTTCGCTCTTGGCTCTACAGAGAGGTCCTAGCATTGAACAGGTAACGGCATGGCCTCTGGAGCCAGACTCTTTCAGATCCTGGCTCTTACACTTAATAAACCTCACGACGCTGAGCATATTAGCTAACCTCTCGATGCCTCAGTTTCCTCTCCTATAACTGGGGGCACTAACAAAAAGGCACGTTCTGAGGGTCGTGTTCATGGGAGTTAATTCAGAGTGGACCGGGCCCACGGTGACCAGGTAGGAGTATGAATGTCTACCACGAACAGTTATGGTAGCATCAACCCCAATTGCCTACTGTCCCCCCTCACTCCCCAAGCACTCCCTCCAAACACCCCATGATTCCTCACATCCACTTTCCCAGTTCTCGGGCACACCACGCTCTCCTCATTAACCTCAAACATTCCCGGCACACTTTCCCCAATGGTGTGGCTGCTTGGTTTCTACTCTTCCCTCAGCTCATCACTCTCCCGAGTGACCTTCCTGATCCCCTGGTCACGGTGAGCCCTGCCTCGCCCACACACTTCCAGACCCGCTGTTCAGTGGCTGACCTCCTACTTGTCCCCCTTGCCCTCAACACATCAGTCTCCTTCATACTCAGAGAGTATACTGTGAATCTTGGCAGCCACCTAGTCAAGGAAATAGCCCCAAAATGAAGGGTGAAAGATGTAGGTGACTCAGCCTCCAGTCATCACCACCAGTGGGGGCGCATTTCACAGTCCCCATGTGGGGAGTCTCAGTTTTGCTTCAGCTGAACCTGCAGACGATGTGTGGGCCTTCTTTATCTGTATACTGATTATACAGTTTTCTGTCATGTTTCTTTCTTTAGTGTGTGGACTTAAAAATTCGATGATACAGAACTTTATTAAGATCCACAGGTCTCTGGTGATGTTCCATGTAGACCAGTGAGGCTGGGCCTCCACATACAGAGAACACAAATATCCAGATACCTATGTCTATGACGTTGGCTCTTCCTGCCCATAGGAGATGCTCTGGTCCTAATTATCAGACTGCTGCCAGTTACTCACTTTCTACCACATTTTCATGGAGTGTTGAAGAGGTTCTGATGGAGACCCAGTCTTTGGTCTGCATTTCCTTGGCTTGGCTAGGCTACAGGCAGGAGAGGGCAAGCACATTGCCTCCCCGGGGCCAGTTACCTTCTCGAGGTCCGGTTCTTCTAAGCCCAGCGCTAACTCGTTGTTGTCCATCACGGAGGAAGCTGCCACATCCAGTGGGGTAGATCCTCTCATCGAAGGGGAGGCTGAGGAAGGAAGAGAGGAGAGAGAAAGGGATGGGGGCCGCCCAGTGCTGAGCTGAGGTTGCAGTGCCCACTCATGGTCAGGAGAGGGCAGCAAACACACTAAACCTGGGTCTCATCGTTGTTCAGAGGGGGCTGCCTGCCCAATTTAAGAACAGCTCTGTTTATTATCCTTGTCCCCACACTCGTTACTGATTGCGAATATGAAGTAAGTTAGAAAATCGGTTGACAGAATTAGCCGGGACCATGTGTTTTCAAGTACTTTCATAACATGATCCTTCTTGGGGGCCCTACTTCGGTGATCCCTCAAAAGGTAGAGAGGCCACTTAACCAACTAAGCTCAAATGACTTGGCCATGTCTAGGGCCACCACCCAGAATTTAAAAATAGCCTCAAACAGCATGAGTTCATATAGTTCTATCAGGTCACCAGTGTTGTCTTTGATTTTCCTTTGTTTGATTCTTAGGCTAGAATTAAGAAAAACTTTTTTTTTAAATAAAAGGTTGGTAGTCTGAAGTTGCATTTGATAAATCAGAAACCTGAGATTTCAGATTTTACATGGACGTAAGCGTGGTTTTGCGTCTTTCACAAATTCCCTTGGTTTACACCCAGGACAGTGAGTGAAGCATATGCACTGTGCTGTTTTTTTTGGTGGTGTCGATGGATTCACACTGCTTACCCACAGTTGCTCGTGGCCAGTCCACCCTGCCGCTTAGGAGAGCACTGTCTAGTTGGCTGATGGGACAGGTACGTAGCCGACAGCCAGCCTGCCAAGCAGGGCTCGGATCTCTGGCCTTGCTCTGTCTTATCAGCGCTGCTCCCTGGTCAGCAGAGTGGGCTGGGGGTGGGGGAGCTGCGTCCCCGGACTCGATCTGCAATCTCAGGCAGCATCTCATAAGCCATGAGCCACTGGTCCCAGGGGAGACAAGGGAAAACTCTGTGACTACGCCAACACAAATCTGTCACTGGTGCTGGTGGGAAGCAACATCTCTCCTTAGGTTGGACAGCAGAGACATCATGTCGTCATTTCATTTATTTTTAGATCAGGCAGGTTCCTTCTTATGTTTAAAAATACCTTAGCAGGTATGTAGCTTCTTTCCCTTTCCCTCCTAAGCGGTCAGCAGGGGGGGTGTCACCTCCAAGCCCAAATGTGGAAACGGTAACATGACATACCTAGGCCAACACTGCTATTCTCCAGCAGGTAACTTAGATGCTCAAACATGGCCTTCTGATTTTGCCGGCTAATTCGACAGAAATAGCAGAGGAAACGGCAACAGCTAGCAACCATTTTTGGAAAAGCAATCTGTAGGGAGAAGAAGGAAGTGTCAGGGAAAAGAGTCCATCGTGAGTCCTTTCTGAAAAGTCTGACTTTCAAGAGTCTTAGGGTGTGCAATCAATGGACTTCCACCTGTCAGTACTGGTGTAAGCTATGAACAGTTTGGAAAATGAATTTTCTCCTTACTTCCAGTGTTTTCCAAGACTTACTCACTTATTCCAAGACAGAGTGGACACCTGAGAAGAGGCTTCCCAAGATATTGAGAGCTAATTTTAGCTCCTGAAATGTCTTTCTTACAAAGGAAAAAGAGGTCAAACAAGAATCCTAGACACCCTCCTATGTCACATGAAATTGCGTGACCCTACATGAGACTATCGTTTCCATCTGGGAAGGGAGTGGACAGAACTCTGATGAGAAAGTATTATAACAGGCCCGAGTCCTCTGGGTAAAGGCAGGCCCCTGGAGTTGTGGGAGCCTGATGAGCATTGCCCTCTCAGGCTGTTGAGCCTTCCCCAATTACATTTTTCTTCTTCCCTAGTCACTTCTGTCCTTGATGACTGCTCTCCAATGGGCTCCCATAGCACCTGTAATCTGATTCATATAATTTAGCACTGAGATACCATCTTCTGTTACTGCTGATTGCACTTAGCTTCTCTCCTTAACAAAGTAATTAGCATCTCTAGAGCCTGGCCACATCTTAGTTTTGATCCAGTAATGCTCAGTAAGTGGTATCTGTGTTAACCTTGCTCTGGATCCTAGAAAGTCCTTGATTTCCCCCTTTAGAATCATGGGGGTGGGCACTCTCAAAAGTAAAGTTCCAAAACCTACACGCTACCTGCTTGCTGAGGCGTGCAGACATCTGCTCAGGGCTCTTCTGCAGAGGGCCCACTTTCCCGAGGGACCAGAAGGAAGTGAGTGAGAAGGAAAGTGAGCTTGGCTTCTGTTCTTCCTTCACACCCCCACCTGTCAATACCGGTGGAACTGCTTTGCAGATCATTCATTCCAAGGACCTGGCACTCCGGAATTTCCAACATCTGAAAACATCCTCCCATCTACTGCCTTCAGACCTGAACTCTGAGCACCCCACGCAAGTTAGGATAAATGCCCAGGGAGCTCCCCCTGACAGCGGGCTTGTTATGGGGGGGCTGGCAAGGAAAGCCAATATCCTCAGGAGTTCGGTGCACAGAGCAAACACGCGCACTCCCAAGGGAGTGCTGCCACGATCGTTATTAAGATCTTGTTCTCCTTTAGAGCAGCATTCTCCTGATCCAGCACAAAACACACTGGGCTCCTAAGTGGAACCCGGAGGAACTCGGTCTTGGAAGGAGCAGGGCTGAAGAGTATGGGAAGGAAACTCAGCAGGTGACCAGACTTGTGGAACGAGTGGGAAAAGCTCTGAGCCTCACTGGCTGGATTTCATCCATCCCTTGGCTATTTCCTGGCTTTATGCACATCCCTCCCTCTCCCCGGGAAGTGTCACGAGGCAATGGACACGAGCCATGTGGCCGCGAACAAGTCACCACATGCCCCCGTGTAGGGGTCAAGTTCTGGCTGAGTTCCCCTTGTAGGATTACCTGAGACTTCTCCGCGCCCAACACGTTCACCATCACCTCCATCACCGTCTCGTGCATGCCAAGGACTCGCATGAGGTTGGGATGCTGGTAAAACACCTTGTTGTTCATAATGTCTCTACGGTAAAGACGGGACAGAGCCTTCAGCACTTGCTTCTATCGGTGCTATGAGCATTCAGGGTTGAGGACACACAAATGCGCAGACACAGTGGGGGTGAAGGAATGCAAATGTGACAGGCTGGAAGGTCCGAAGAAGCTACCAGGTCAGTCAGAATATATGTGGAGTGCCTTTTTTAGCTGACAGGAGTATTCTGTGCTCATTCAGGAGTATTCTGTATTCATTTCTATGAAGTACTTTCTTTCTTTGAGACATTTCCTTCTAATGACATATTTCACAGTTGTCCTTTGTCTTTTTTTTTTTTTTAAGATTTATTTATTTATTTGACTGAGAGAGAGGGAACACAAGCAGGGGGAGGGGGAGAGGGGGAAGCAGGCTTCCCACCAAGCAGGGAGCCCAATGTGGGGCTTGATCCCAGGACCCTGGGATCATGACCTGAGCCGAAGGCAGACGCTTAACGACTGAGCCACCTAGGTGCCCCTTCCCTTTGTCTTTTTCCTTGAAATAGTTTTGAGACAGCCCAAATTACTGGATTTCTCTTCCTCCATGTACTCAGGGTTTTCTATATATCTATTTTCCTCCTCTCATCCTTATATCTAAGTCTCTGTGTACTTCAGTTTTCTTAATGATGGGGATGTACCCCTTTCTTAAAGGCAGCTGTATATTAGATAGATACCCATGACATTTTGGGGCAGCAGTCTTCAAAAACCAGTGAAATTAACAATGAAATATATAAAATTGTATTTTTAAATTAATAAATTCACACATAGGGCGCCTGGATGGCTCAGTCGGTTAAGCGACTGCCTTCGGCTCAGGTCGTGATCCTGGAGTCCCGGGATCGAGTCCCGCATCGGGCTCCCTGCTCGGCAGGGAGTCTGCTTCTCCCTCTGACCCTCCCCCCTCTCATGTGCTCTCTCTCTCTCATTCTCTCTGTCTCAAATAAATAAATAAATAAATAAATAAATAAATAAATAAATTCACACATAATAAAGCTGCAGGCAAATCAAAATGCAGGAGCAGCCTGTGACGTGGCTGTGTAATCCCTCACAGGGTGGCTAGCCTCGGCCTGTCCCTGTCCCCTGAGTGCTGGCTGCTGTTAAGAGGAGATAGCACCAGCTTTTACTGCTGCTCTGTCTACTGCAAGGGCCAGGGGAGAAGCTAATTCTGCAGGTTTGTTTTCCCATTAGAGTCTCTTCATTTCTAGTACATGCCTGATTCTTCCTTGGAAATGAATTTGAAGCATGAGAACATGCTTCATGGGGCAAGGGGTTGCCCCAACCCAGGGATCCTCAAAGTCCCTCTTCTGGGGATCGGGTGGGGTTCCTTCAGTGGGCTGGCTCCAGGGCGGTGGGATGGTACATGGAGCAGCAAGAAGGTTGTGGTCCTAGTTCTTGATTTTATTTTATTTTATTTTATTTATTTATTTATTTATTTATTTTTTAGATTTTATTTATTCATGAGAGATAGAGAGAGAGAGAGAGGCAGAGGCAGAGGGAGAAGCAGGCTCCTGGCAGAGCAGGGAGCCTGATGCGGGACTCGATCCCAGGACCCTGGGATCATGACCTGAGCTGAAAGCAGACACTTAACCGACTGAGCCACCCAGGCGTCCCCTAGTTCTTGATTTTAATCAAGTAACACCGTGGGCTGGTCGGTTAAATTTTTTGGGCTTTGGTTTGCTCATCCACAACATGGAACTATACCACCTAATGAAAGGAAATCTTTTTGATGTCTATAATGCTATCTTTTTGACAGCATGGCTTCTAAGGAAGAGCTGTGAGCTATTGTTATGAGGGAAGGTGCCTTGCAGAACTGACAAAAATGACTCTCTGGGTTTGTCCCAAGCAAAGAGAGGGATCAGCCAACAGTTTCTCAGAGGGAAGTCTCAGAAGAATTCCAGTCAAAAGCTCAACTGCTCAAATAATGTCTCTCCTGTTGAGTTGAACACACTATTCCTTCCTCTGAATTGTTTTCATTGCCTCCCTGGGGCTATTTTCTTCAGACACAAACCAATGTCCTGCCGTCTGGTCTCATCGGTTCTCAAAGGTGACTGATTCAGCAAGAATGTTATCCCATGAGGAGTGAAATCAGGATGGTGGCACACAGGGATTTTATACTACTGGATTCTGGAATATCTATATAGCCAGGTAAACCAGTTTTCCCTCCTGAAGTTCTCCTGAGGGACATGCACTCAACTGTGAATGACCTACCCCAGGCCATTGATCATGAGCAGCTCCTCTTCCTTGCCCATCCTGACACTGAGCAGGCAGCGGATCTGGCCCAGCGCGGCCAGCAGGTTGATGGTGTCGCTCACGGAGACCTGACTGATGGTGTAGGTCTTCCGCAGGGCCTGCAGCAACTCCCCGATGCTGTCATACTGTCTCCGGAGGAGGTTGAACATCATCCGGACCAACTCCGCGTCTTGGATCTGGTCCTCCTGGGCCCAGCAGATCATGGTCTGTGAGATGAGCTCCTTCAAGGTTGCTAGAAGGACGATAGAGAGGACCGGTATGGTGGCTGTCATGGCACAGGGAGAGAGCTGTGTATCTCAGCCACCCCATTCGACAAGGACATAACATCAGTGGTCAAGGTTAAAACATTCTTTTCCTAAGGGTGAATATGGCACGCAGAGAAGTGAAATACATCATCAAAAGACATATATGTGAACCATACTACAAGAAATGAATATCACAATTTTGAATGGAGAGTACTAAATATTTTATTTTGATTAAATGACATTTGAATCGATACTGGAAATAGAAGACTAAGTAAGATACTGTCCTTGTGTTCAGGGGCTCACAACCCAGTTCTTTACATTTTCATTCTGATTTTATAAAAAAAAGTTTGTCTTTATTTTATAACACAGTGTAATAAATACTAAAATGTGCAAGTGCCATGGGACAGAGTGGGGAGTAATTAATTCTGGGGCGGGGGGTGGCAAAGGCGTGAGAAGGTGACACTGGTCACTGGCTCTTTCGAGTCAAATGATATTAAACCCTGGATTTTCTCTACCATGGATACTATTCCCCAAGTACTTTAAATATACCACATACCATGAACTGAGTAAGCCACACCATCGATGCAAGAATTCTAGAAGATATTTTGGATGACACACACATAAAACTCTGTTAGGAGATGGAGAGAAGTAGATGGAGAACATTCTATCAGGTCTGAAGACTTTGCAGCTGGACCGCTGACCATCAGCTCCTTGAACGGACTGTGTTCCTCTGATCTTCGGCAGGGGTCAGCGAACACTGCCTCATGACCACTTCCACAAGCATCAAGAGAAAAGCCAGGATGCCTCTGAATTCAGAAGTTATCAGGGCTCATACGGGTTGCACAGAAATACCCCTGGCTGCCCAGGTAAAGGAAAGGTCATTGAAGTGGGATCGGATCAACCGTGGGACCTTCAGAGGTTGGACTAAGAGGCTCCTGAACAAAGTGCTGAGTGGCATTGGTGTGGTAGGATGGTCAGAAGGGAGAGGCAGATCTGAGGTAGAGGAAAGAGGGAAAGATGGCTTGCCAGAACGTCTGGGAGGGCACTGTGCACCCCCTCCCCATGTCTCTCACACACACATGTCTCCAGAAAATGCGATGACAGGGGTGAGAAATGCTGCTCTAAAATCACAGTTGCCTCCAAGTCTGGCTCTGCCTATCGCATTCCCACAAGGTATGGATGGCACCAAGATCCTTAATTCAGACCTGATGATAAAGGCAGAGCTTAGGGGACAATAAAGATCATTCAGTCCATCAGTGAAGAAACTGGGAATAAGCTTAGATCAGTGCCTTTGGTAGCCTGCGCCACCTCTAACAGTCTAGTTTTCTACCTCCATGTCATTATATATGGCAGATGTCTGCTCTACGTACAGTCTTGGCTCATCATGAGGATATAAAAATAGAACTTGGTTACCAAAGCTTCAGAAGAGATCTAGATGTAAAGGATGAATTTAACTTACTGCTGGGTCTATCAACCCTGTGGGTGTTGTAGGTTCAGATGAGAGACAGGCTGCAAAACTTAAAAAAGGATACCCAGAGCAGAAAGAGGCAAAGTTAAAAGATGTTCCTAAGAGACCTCACTAGGGAGGGACTGCTGACTAATATCTGTTAGGTTAGATAATATCTCTATCCTCTGGGGGGAAATCAGTCATTTATGGGACAGGCTGGGCTGCTGTCAGGAACCTATTTCCTCACTGGCCAAATAAATGTAAGAGTTTCTGTTTCTCCCAGTTAATAGTCACGGTAAGGAATGAAAGCACGACAAAACCGTATATTTCTAGTCCTGTAAGTACAATTCCCCCTTCAGCCTACCTTGTGACCTGCAAGAATTATGGTTTTCTCCACTAACAGCCAAATTCTCTGCCGAGATCATTCACATCACAGTCCCTGCCGCACATGAAAAAACAACCACCAGAATTGTTAGTCAGCTCAAGGACCATCCTCTTGTCAAAGGGAATTTTACAGAGTCCTAAGGAAACCAAGTAAATATTAGTTTTCCCTTAACTTGGCTTTCAGATTAGTTCAGGAACTGGGTGAGCTCTTAGCCACACAGTGATGTAATAATCCAAATCAACATTCATAGAGAAAGGAACATTTACAGCAAAACACCTCTTGAGAGGGCCGACGAGAAAGGAGACAGCCCTTTACCTGAGAGAGTGGAGCAGGAAGCACCCGAAGGGTTCTCTGTCCAGGCAAGCCTTCCAGCAAGTGTAAGAGAATGGGATCAACAATTATGTGTGTGTGACCAAGCAGAAGCTCAATTAAAAGGAAAACATGACCCCAAGACTCTGACAGAAAAAAGCAAGACTCACGGTCGTGTTATTGATGGACAGATGTAATTCAGTGAATGCACGACATTTAAGGCCATTCTTGTAGGACAGGGTTTCAAATTGGGAGATGGAAGTTCAGAAACTGAGAGAAAGAGGGCGCCTGGGTGGCTCAGTCGTTAAGCGTCTGCCTTCGGCTCAGGTCATGATCCCAGGGTCCTGGGATCGAGTCCCACATCGGGCTCCCTGCTCGGCAGGAAGCCTGCTTCTCGCTCTCCCATTCCCCTTGCTTGTGTTCCTGCTCTCGCTATCTCTGTCTCTGTCAAATAAATAAATAAAATCTTAAAAAAAAAAAAAAAAACTGAGAGAAAGAATAACTATGAGAAGAAAGAAGACTGAGGAGAGACGGCGGGGGAGGAAATATTCCCAAGAGCCCTGAATGCACGGCATATTTCATGGCCTGACATACACTAGAGACCGAGCACCACCAAGCAAACCTAGGCTGAGTTAATGAATTTCTAACGCTCTGAACACCTCTGGGACGGAGATGGAGCTTTTTACACCCCTGGCAGCAATGCTAGTGAAAATTCCTCAGATTTTAATTAGCTCCCACGCACCGGCAGTAGAGTGGCATAAATGTACCAGGGTCCAGAGGTTAAAAAGATTGTTTTCTAGAATGTGGTAGGCTCTTCATATATCTGTACAGCTGAGGATTAAAATAATTAATGCCTATAATCATGTCTGGCACATACTGTGAGCTTAATAAAGGTTAACTATTCTATCTGTACCTGTAGTTGTAGAAGTGTGGTCCACAGAGCCTTAGGGATTCCAGGCCCTTTAGGTGGTTTGCGAGGCCAAACGTATTTTCATAATAATTCTAAGATGTGATTTGCCTTTTTCACCGTGTCGACAGCTGGCCTGAAGGTATAGAAGCAATGTGGGTACAAGAGGGGGTGCCTCAGCGCGAATCAAGGCGGTCGCACCGAACACCAAGCTTTACCAACATATCCCCAGAAAGATGCCCAGTTTCACATGAGAATGTGCCACATGAAATATAAAAATAATTTTATTAATAATAAACTTTTTTTAAAAGATTTTATTTATTTATTTGACAGAGAGAGACACAGCGAGAGAGAGAACAAGCAGGGGGAGTGAGAGAGGGAGAAACAGGTTTCTCGCTGAGCAGGGAGCCCGGTGTGGGGCTCAATCCCAGGACCCTGGGAACATGACCTGAGCCGGAGGCAGACGCTTAACGACTGAGCCACCCAGGGGCCCCTAATAATAAACTCTTGAGTAGGCATCTTCCTAATCTCCTGGGGGACAAAAAGGGAAGGATGCCTACAACACTTCTGCTGCAAACGGGCGGTGAGAGGACTTTGTGAGGAGAAGGGCTTGTGTGGTTGCCGGAGCTGTAAGCTCAGCTGGCTGCGCGTCTCCTGGAAGGCTCTTTTTAATTAAAAAAACGCAGACAGACCAGGCTGGTTCATCAGACTTGGGTGAATGACAGACATGTTCTTATAAATGAAAGAAGCAAGCTCGTCACTTCAAGGAAAACAACGGAGAGTATCTGTTGCCAATAATATAATTTTTGAGCTTTCAAGTGAAAATGAGAATTTTAGAAAATGTTTATCTGCCACAGTGAGTTTGACAGCTTCCCAGTACTTAAAGACTTTCTGATTAAATTGTTGATCTTAACAAATGTGATTTCTAAAATATTTTATAATGAAATACGTCAACATTTGGAAGTTCTGCATAACTTGGTGAACCAATAATTTCCCAAAGACCAAAGGCCTTATGTTACAAAAACATTCATGGGTAAAAGACCTATTTAAATGAAAGACAGACCAATGAGTTCTTATATAACCAAGCACAAAAATTTCCTTAATGTTATTTCAGGTTCTACATGGCAATGAACTTTTGAGAACCTACTACTTGTTGAGCTTTGATGTAGTATTAAAGGAGAATCAGCACAATTATCTGAAAAAGGCTATTAAAATACTCTTCCCCTTTCCAACTATGTATCTCTGAGACCAGTTTTCTTCCTATTCTTTAACCAGGTATAAGAACCCAGCTATCTTCTATTAAGTCAGACATTGGAGATTTATAAAAATGCAAAACAATGTTGCTTGTCTCATTATTTTTGCTTTGTTTTGAAAAATTTAGTCATTTCTCACAGAAGTATATTATTTATATAACATGTAATGGGGTTTTTGTTATTTTTAAATGAATGAATTATTGCAAAAATTTGTTTTAAATTCTAATTCAGCAATATTGATAGATATATTCCACAGAAGCTAAAGTTTTTTGAGGTCTTTGATAATTTTTAAGAGCGTAAGAGGGGTCTTGAGGCCAAAAAGTTCAAGAAGCACTGATTTATACAAAAGGGTCTATGCTGAGGTGATAGCCATGACCGGGACACAAAGCCTTCCCTCCAGCTAAGATAGAGCCCTGTTCCGTTAGCCTGTGTGACCCCAATCCAGTAGCTAACATGTGAACTTGGACAGTTACAGCTTAGGACGCTTTCTATGTTTGCTTCTGGATGGGAGGTAGACTGAATGTGAGTGTAAGATGGGTAAGACACCTCACCCTGAGAAATAAAATGAGGATTAAAGCAGCATTATTTTGAAACTTGAATCCTGGCAGTCAGGAAGGACCCCGGCCATTGTTCCTGCATCACCAAAGGGGGCTCCCTGCCGGTCTGAAGGGCTCAAGGTGCTTCCCTCCTTATATCAATTTGGGTGCAAGCTGTCATCTTCAGAGCAAGGGGGGCGGGGTGGGTGGCTTTCACACCGAGGCTGCCTGGCCTCGTTTAGCCTGCTTGCAGCCAGCGCGATCGGACACGCAGAAAAGTGGGCTGCAGGACAGAGAGGGAGGCACTTAATTCTTTGTCCCACATTAGCTGACCCTTCAGCAGTGATGTTACTCTCATTAATACTGCAAACCAGGGCTGTCACCTACAGAAGGCTTTGTTCTGGAGTCACTGTGAATCCAGGCCTCAGGACAAATCTCATTCGCAGGTGCCCGCCATCCTCGTCTGAGTAGCTGAGTTACCCTCTAGTTGTGCCAACTCCTAAATGAGCTAACCACTCGAGTGATAACACTGAGCTAACTAGTCTGTATGAAACTATTTCAAGACCCAACGATTACCCGCAGCATCTTACTAGACACTAGATAAACACATGTAAGGCATTTAATGAGGAAGTATAAGATAATGAGTAAAACTGTGTTGTCCAAGACATTTAGGAAATAAGACAACTCATAAGAAGGTACAACTTCTCTAGTAATATAAAAATTCCAAAGAAATTAGAGAAATGATCAGATCTTCCTCCTTTACTTTCCCCCCGACGTGTCCTTCCTCTAAAGTTCTTCATATTTCTCAAAGAGGTCCACATCACATGGCGACTAGAAAAGTAGGGAAGAAAAATCTCTACTGTGAAGTTAAGAGGGGCCCTCCCAGGGATGGATGAAGCAGTCTGATGGGAAAGACACTACCCTTCGCTATGGCTACTTCGGAATGCCATTTTCTTTCAAGAGCTGATTCACACAAGCAGTCCCTGTAGTAAATACTTTTATGTTTTTCTGGTATCAATGGTGGAATGCTGACAAATTTGGTAGGATTTTCAAACAGCAAAGGGAGTCAATTCTTGAGATACATTTGAACCTCTTTCATAACCACAGATATATTAAGAGCAGTTACCACTAAATACTGATTTCATTTCTGCTGCTTTTCTAAGTTCCTCTTTGGAAATGCCACCCTTTAATGACTAAAAAGACACTTTACTATGCATAAGAAACAGGACTCCTGAGAGGGAAAGACTCCAGGAGAAAGGTAAGGAGTGGGATGGGGAGGTTAATTCTATTGCTTGCTGTAATGTATGGCCTCGTTTTACTCACACTCACACACACACACACACACACACACACACGCACGTCTCATAACCCCACTCAGATCCCCCACCACACATGATAAAGTTGCTTCCACACTCTTTGCCACAGCTCTAGGACTTTCAACCACTAATTTACCTGTTTCAAGAAGGCCTTGTCAAATGCACTAGATGGTTTAGCTCATGAGGTTCTTAAAAAGCTATGGTGTTCTCTCCAAAAAGCAAAAAGATGTGTCACCAAGCATTTGTTTTCTGATGAGAAAGGATTAGTAGAAAACAGAGTATCTTTTGAAGCGAGTCATGTACACGTGGTTCCCTTGATAATTACAAATGGCTTCTTTTAAGAAATTATTATTAACGTTCTAACTTGCTCCACTTTTGCAATTAGTGTAATTAGGGATAGTCACATTTAGGCAATTATACTAAATCTATGATCTAGAAACTGCATTTTAAATAATTGTTTAGGCTAACTCAGAAATGAGATATTTCTAAGGTACTGTATTGCTTAGGGATACTTGATCCCTTGAAAGATACTTTAAAAGAAGAATAGCTACTTCACTACTTGATTTCTGGACTAGCCAGACATTACAGATGAGAAACGAGGTTTAGAAGTGTCCTCAAATTAGAGTTAGCCTTGGTACATCAGTCTGGGGGGCTCAGGTATTGTTTACTGTTAAGTTGTTTACCTCCCTCCACTTGTCATTGTGTAACCTACTATTGATCCTCAGACCCCAAGCCTACATTCTGTGGCTTACAAGAAAGTTCTCCAGAGGTACCCACTACACTTGGTAAAACTCTTTTCTAAATGGCCAAATTACCAGCTTTGCAATGGCGACTGCAGTAAGAAAAAGACCATCTCTTCTCATCGTGCAGGTTTACAATTTTAGGCTGCTGGGTCTGGAAAGAATCTTTTCTTTTCACCTCCAAATTTAGATCACAGTCCAAGTGGCCATCGAGTGCTGAAATTCAAGCTTGTTCTCAAAGAGCAGATGTTGGCCATGGACAAAGCAAATCCCTGAAGCGTACAGATTCCCAACCTGGGCTGGTGTCAGAGTTCCATGAGTGTGCTCCTAAATCTGGGTCAGTTGGGAAGAAAAAAGTCTTCCAATTACACCGATGAGAGGGAGCAAACAAAACAGCACTGTACTTAGCTTAAACTTAGAAAGCAATTTGTAATGCTCACGCTTACAATGGGGAAAGAAAAATAATTATGTGCCTCTAAATTATGCACACTTATTTTTAAATTCTAGGTGATTAACAAGTCAGCTTGTGGTATGCTGTCCCTGCTCTGGAGGCATTAACAGGTGGTAGATCATTTGCAAATATCAAGAACCAATGTATTTTGACCTCTGCTTTCTTCCTCCCTGTGGTGGGCTGAATAATGACTCCCTCCCAAATATTCACCTCCTAATTCGCAGAACCTGTGAATATGTTACCTTATAAAGCAAAAGGATTAAATTAAGGATCTTGAGATGGGGGAGATTATCCTGAATCATGCGGGTGGGCTCAAGATAATCACAAGTGTTCTTCTAAGAGGGAAATAGGAGGGTCAGAGTCCGAGAAGGAGATGTAATAACAGGAGCAGAGGTTGGACCAGTACCGTTCCTGGAAGGGGCCACTAGTCAAAGAATGCAGGAGGCCTTTGGAATCTGGCAAATGCAAGAAGTGGCTGCTCCCCTAGAGCCTTCAGAAGGAAGGCAAGACTACTAAACTCATTTTAGACTTGTGACTCCAGAACTGGGTGATAATGAATCGTATTGTGTGAAGCCACTAAGTTTATGGTAATTTTTGCAGTGGCGATAGAAAACTAACATGCTTCCCCTGGTAGAAAGTCCTGGTGGAAGATACTTGAGGCTGCAGATCAGACTGGAGAGGCCCAGTGAGCAAGCTGCTAGGGAAGAGCTCACAGAAGCTGGGTCCTGAGAGAGATCCAGCTGTAAGTTTTTGCTGAGGCAACTGGAGTGACAGGGCTGCTGACACCCTGAAGTCTGCCTGGATCTGGCCCCAAGCTTGTGTCAAACCAGAACAACATTAAATGCAGAAAGCAGGGGCGCCTGGGTGGCTCAGTCATGAAGCGTCTGCCTTCGGCTCAGGCCATGACCCCAGGGTGCTGGGATTGAGTCCCACATCGGGCTCCCTCCTCAGCGGGAAGGCTGCTCTCCCTCTCCCACTCCTGCTGCTTGTGTTCCTGCTCTCGCTATCTCTGTCTCTGTCAAATAAATAAATGAAATCTTTAAAAAAAAATAAATAAATACAGAAAGCACCCATTGCACAACTTCTCTGGCCCATTAGATAACATACACAGAGTGCAGAGAGCATGTTCCCTAGCTCCTGTGACACAGCTTTTTGGCCTGTACGCTCCCTCTGGACATCAAGAGCTGGAACTGCCTGCATTTCAATAGCAACCACTGCATAATGAAAGGTAAAGATGATAGCCATCATGACATAATGAATATTCCTGACCACGTGTCAAGAATCCACTTGTGCCTTCTTCCTTCTCAACAGAACTGATTTTGTATAGATAGCTGCCTCTCTATCTTATGGCCCATGAAAACTGACCCAACCCCACTCCACAGGCAGGCTCTGCTGACGTAAGTCAACCAGCACATTTTATTTTCTAGGGCACACTCAATGGTTCACAAGTTGGCCTGTGACCAAGTTCTTCAAAGGTGATCTCAGGATCCTTGCTTTGGATACCAGGGCAGGAGAACTTTTCTTACTTTTCCCTTGGACACTGTAGCACATGGATGTGAGGCCCAGAGTTGTACCCACCATCCTGCTACCAGCCTGAAGGCAAAGTTAGAACATGGAACGACTGTGGGGAGAATGAGTGGAGCCATAGGATTAACTCAACCCAGTGGCTGGGTCCCTCTCCAACTTCCAGGTAACCAGTCAATGAAGTCTTTTATTGGCTACTCTACCTGAGTTGGATTTTCTTTTATTTTTTGCTGAAAGCATCTGAAATGGTAAATGTGGAGATAAAGTTCTTAGGACCTACACTTTGTATATTCGCTTCAGAAGCTGGGAGGTATACCAACCTCTAAGTACTGGAACATTAGACTGAGCACTATTTTATTGAATCTTATACTCCCTGCCCCCATGGGTAGGAAGATCATTATTCTCATTTTATAGACAAGGAAACTGAAACATGTGGAGGTTAAGAAACTGGCCTACCATCATAATGAGTAAATGACAGAGTTGGGACCCAAACCTTGGCTACTGGAATCTAAACTCATCTACTTTTCCAGCTGAGAGCTGCTTACTTTCTACAGCTTCACAAAATCCGGAAAAATAGTTACCCTTGTTAATGCTTTAAATTTATATTATACTGTCTAGATGCTCTCTTAAACAATGAAGTGGATTCAGAAATAAATCCTGAAAATCATAAAGCCTTGGCTCTTTTTCTAGCAGACTCTGAGCTAGGAAGATTATTCACATTCCCAGAGCCTTGATTTCTTCACCAATAAAATCAAGTTAGCAAAATAAAATTCATGTTGAAAGAGATGAACGTCAGGATGACGTAGTGACAAGAGTGTGGGCTACTTTGTTCCAGCCATGTGACCCTGGTCAAGTCACTTTACCTCTCTGTGTCTCTATCCACTTCTACCAAGTCACAGATGGCTTAATACTCTAGAACTCCAGGTCTACCTGACCTGTGGAGCTCTTGAAAGGGTTGTACTAATTTATTCAAATGGCAAATGAACACCTATGGCTTCACTGGGTTAAAGTAATGAGCACCACGAATTTTACCCCCACCTTTTAATGCCCACCAGCCCTATCACGAAGCTATCCAACTTGCTTTTACTAATAGTACAACTAGAGGTCAAAAAATAAAGCAAAATCTTAAATCTAGTGGTCACTGACCACAGTGAGTGGTCACTGTCAAGACACCACCCACACTACTAATCACTCACGTGGGGGAGATGAAGAGCGGTAACTTGATGGCTTTTTGATGACTGTCCTGATTGCGGACAGATGAAGGACCCTTCCCCTGTCAGGGGTCAGATGGCACCATAACACCCACCTGATTTAGTGGGTAAGATTCAATGGGAAGGGCTCATGCCCTCTGTGCTCTGTGCCCCAGAGCTTCCCCTGGGCTGAAAGTCTGGTCTGCTTCACAAGGTGGCCAAATACCTCCTATTTATTAGCAGAGAAGGTCAGGGAGAAAATTAAACCCATCGCCTCTGAGGAGACTTGGAAAATTCGTCAGGCTAATTTCTGTGTGCCTTTCCAGTGCCTCTCTGGCCCAGACGGTGCAGCAGGTGCCTCTTATGCTTAATTTCACGAGAACGAGGCTGTTATTGGGATCATGGAGAACAAAGTTACAAGGCTCTCGGAGAACCTGAAAGGACAAGCCTGTAAAGACAGCCGGGAGCACTGTTCTTGGAGCTGCTCTGTGTGCTCTGTGTCATCAGGGCCCAGAGACACAGAGGCATGCGATGGGGCAGGGCCAGTCCCAGGCTCTGCTGCAAGCCCAATGACTGTGTCAGCCCAATCCTCACTTTGTCTGTTATTTAGGCAAAGAGACACTCCAGTTCAAGAAAGAGGCCAAGACTCCTGCAGATAGGGGGTCTGCCGAGCTGGCCATGGCAGTGAGTGCTGCAGAGGAGAAGGAGCGCTGGAGATGGAGACTATACACAACTGGTGTGGACCCACGATCCCCGCCAGCCGGCCTTCCACGTGGCTCTCAGAGAAGGCTGTGCGTGGACAGTCATGTGGCCGATGTATATTTCTGCTGAATCCATTTCTAAATGCCCCTCCTCAGTGCTTTTCTGCCTCGGCCAGAGCCTCCCCGTCCCTGAGGGTGGAGATAAGTGGGGAAGCAAACTGCTTCACCCCAGGACTGCTTCCCCAGCCGGCTGGACACCCCCTGAGTCCCAGAGGCCGTCCTGCCTGCCCGCGCACTGCGCTTTGGCAGTGTGGCCGGATTCTGCCCATCCAGCTCCGCGGCCGCTGGGCTCGCATCTGTCCTATGGAGGTAATTAGCCTGTTGTTTTTGAAATCAGTCAACCAGCCTCATAATCACTTTCTCAAAAACATTCCCACAATGAAATGACCATTGACGATGGGATGACGATGGGGAAAAGAGCACAGAGGGCAGCTACGGCTGCTCACGGGTTCTGGAGGGGGCACCCAGAATGAGCACGGGGTGGAGACGGGACAGGGACAGGCTCGGGGCCTGAGGCCTCAGTCTTTGCTGGGGAAGTGATTGAATCGCTTTTATCTGAGTTCCTATGTGTATTCAATCTGAAGAAGAAACTGACAAGGTGGGCTACAGGCTGCGTATCCTCTAGGTCCCTGCTCCCCACTCCTGTCCCTCCAGCCCCATGGCCCGGCCAGGGCACCCCTGCATGGTGCTCTGAAAGAGTGTGGGCCCTGCCTATGAACATGACCCCAGTGTGGGCCTCTTTCTAACTTCTTGCAGGAATCTTGTCCAAATTATTTTGCTTCTCTCTTTGTTGGCCTGGCGTGCAAAATGGGGACCTGGCTGTCACTGTATCTAGTTGTTTGTTGTGAGGATAAAGCAGATGAGATGATGGGAAGTGCCTAGCACAGTGCCTGGTAATTATTTTGGGTCTACTCCAGTAATCCAGATTTCCCCATTCGAAGGCCAGCTGATGAACAACCTTAATTCCATCTGCACCTTAAATTCCCCTTTGCCATTTAACCTACCTATAGCTTCCAGGGATTAGGACATGGACATCCTTGGGGCCATTATCCTGCCTGCTACACCATACTTATTTGAGTCCTCAGAAGCTCTCATCTAGAGCACTGCAGTGACATCCGGTGGGCCTCCATACCTCCAATAATCCTGCACGGTGATCCTCTGGATTGACATCTTGCTAAAGCAGAGTTGACTGGTGCCTAAAACAGTGCCTGAGATATGGTGGGTGATTAACAAACATTTTAATAGCCCAAAATAGTTAAAATTAAGTGCATACTCTATGCCAGGCACACTTATAAGCACTTTGAATTTTTAACTAATTTATTCCTCATGTCAACCAAATAGGGTATTAGGGCTAGGCCCATGTTTTTACAGATGAGAAAACTGAGGCACAGAGAAGTTGTCACCTGCTTAATCTCACAGATATTAGGTAGCAGAGCAAGAATTTAAGACCAGGTGGCCGAAGTCTAGAGCCCTATGCTCATAACTACCTCACTATTGTTGAATAAATGGATAATTTGGTCTCAAAGACCTTTCATAGCCACTGCCTGGCGGGGGGCAGGGGGAGGGCAAGATAAGGGATGGCAACTAGACTCAGGTGGACAAAGGTTTGAACTTTCATGCCACCACTGTGTGATCCTGCCAAGTTACTTAATCTGTCTTTACTTCAGTTTCTTCAACTATCAAATAGGAATAAAATCACCCACTTCATCTACTGCATATTTTGAGAATTACATGAGGTAATACAGAAGTGCTTAACACAGTGCTCAGGACTCAGCGGTTACCACGTAAATGTTAACCACCCCCTCCCTGCAACGTAAGGCCAGGTAGTATAAATACATGGTGATGACTAATATGTCACACTCTAAGGCTGAATGTAGTTTAACAATTGGATTTCCAAGCCACTCTGTCCTAACACCACCCTACCTCTCCCCTCTACCCCATTCCATTCCTCTGAGAATTCAACCAATCTCACTTGGTTGCCTCCTGGCATATGACATGAAATTTTCTGCTCTGGGGCTTTGTCAAAGCAGCTCTTCTCATCAAAAATATCTCCCCCCTTTATTTAAAAGAATTTATTTATTTGTCAGAGAGCGAGAGAGAGAGAGAGCACAAGGAGGGGGAGTGACAAGCAGAGGGAGAAGCAGGCTCCCTGCTGAGCAGAGAGCCCTATGCGGGACTCCATCCCAAGACCCTGGGATCATGCCCTGAGCCAAAGGCAGACGCTTAACCAACTGAGCCACCCAGGCGTCCCTGTCTTTCCCTTCTTATTTTATCTACTTATCTATGTTCTTTATGGAATCTGCCCAACTCCTCCTCTCTGGCCACCTGCTGTATTTTACCTACACTTTTATTATAGCATATCCAAACTCATGATTATATTGAGTTTCCTGTCCACAGCTGTTTCCTCTGTTGTTTATAAGGTCCTCATTTTCTTCATCTTCATGAGCCTCCCATGACTAACCTACACTGGAGGTTGGACAGATTTGTGGCAATGAGTTAAATGTAGAAACAGGGAAGATACGGTCTGAGCACAAAGACCCAGTAAAGAAAACAGATGGGGACACAGATACTCCACGGAAGGTGGAAGGTCATACATGCCCTTTTAGAAATGCCATGAAATGGTGGGGGCAGAAGGACGGAGGATGAGGCTGAAAGAAAGACTTCATGGAGGAGGTGTCTGTGCACGTGCATCAGGGGGAGAGGCTGTTTGGGGAGACTGGGACCAGGCTTACAAATATTGCCTGAGTGCCATAGATGGACCTACCACCGAATTGTCTCATTATGTGTGTAAGTATTTGTGCTGGGCTCCAGACTTATTTTCGGAGCAAACAGTAGACTCTTCTCCTCCTCCTCAGCACTCAACAGGCTGAAACATTTAGGCAGGAGAGAATTTCAGTTAGAGCTCGTAGGCCACTCAGCGATGGGGCAAGAGCAGACACAAGTAGCAGGAAAAACCTCCCTGGGGAGAGCATTCAGGGAATGACAGAGATCAGGAATGCACCAACTTTGAGCTGTAAAGTGACAGGGGGTCTTCATTTGGTTAATTTCAGAATTTAGCGGAAATAGCTGGTTGGTCTCTTCTGGAGGAGTAACTCAGTGGCAAGAGATTTATATTCAAGGAAACCCTACTTCAACTGTAGCGTGTGAGAAGCCCTGGCTTAGAACTAACAGGCAAAAGATTTTCTCGGGAATTTGCTGGATTGGGATATGCCAAAGAAATGTGACTTAGTATGGCGGGCTACTATTGTTGGATCTTTTTTACCTCTTCATTATCATATGTTTTGATAAGATTGTAACAGCTTTCATCGACAATATGGCTTAGAGTTAGTTTAGGCAGATCGCCGTAACTCTGAGCCAGCTAGCAGGATTCTCATGAGGTTCAGGACACTGTTGATTCCTCTTGGCTAGAAAAGCTGAAGTTTTCCGGCAGGTCATCTGGCCAACACCCACTGCTCATAGAAGAGAGACTGCACCCCCTTCCCTGAAAACCCCACCGAGCGCAGATCTTTGGCTTGGTCAACTTTGGCATGTTAGAATTTTGACTTCTGTTGGGTTTAGATTTCCTACATGGAACAGTGAGTCATAGTTGTGAGTCACCTGGCAGGTATAGTAAGCCAGATAAAAAGATGATGGTTTTAAACAGACATGTACCTATGAAACAAATAATACATTATATGTTATAAAAAAAGAAGAAGATAGTAGGAAGGGAAAAATGAAGGGGGGGAATTCAGAGGGGGAGATGAACCATGAGAGACTACAGATTCTGAGAAACAAACTGAGGGTTCTAGAGGAGAGGGGGTGGGGGGTGGGTTAGCCTGGTGATGGGTATTAAGGAGGGCACGTACTGCATGGAGCACTGGGTGTTATATGAAAACAATGAATCATGGAACACTACATCAAAGACTAATGATGTAATGTATGGTGACTAACGTAACATAATAAAAAAAAATAAAAAGCTATTCTGTATGTAATAGCTATATTTGGGGGTTTTACGGGACAATGGAAAGAGCATGGAACCAGAGTCAGAAAATGTGAAGCAAGTCACAGCTTTACTCATCTTGGTTACCTTGGGCTGGTGACATTCAGTCACCTGGAAATTGTTCTGGAACTAGGCAGTGGTGAAGAGAATAAATGAACAAGTATCCCTTAATTCTTCAGAGTACTATTTTCATCAACTATACAATACAGGAGTGAAAAAACCCACCAGTAGTAAACTGATACATGTTAAGTATTTGGTGAATTGTCAATTCACTATCCCATGTCATTATCTGCATTTTTAATAGTTTATCAAATGTAAAGGAAGAAAAAGAAACTTATTAATATTCTAAAGTATTTTGACCCTTTTATCACAACTGGCTATGTATTCAGAAACACTGTCTCCATCTATTCGTTAAAAACAATTTTGGGGGTGTGGCAGTTAAACTATTCCCAAGATTTTCTCTTCATATGTCAGCCCTGAGTGAGGAGCTTTCTGTCTCTCGAACATTTGGCCAGGGAACCTGTCTACTGACAACCAGACATGCTTGACCACCTCTGGAAATCCAGGATAGGAGACTGACAACACAAAGCTTGAACCTCTCACGATTCTCCTTCTGGAAGGGAAGCAGCATGAGGTGAAGACATGGAGTCTCACACTGGAGTGGCCTTATTTACATAATGTTCCACCACAACAGACAGAACATGGTCTTTCTGCCCGAGGCCCAAGGTAGCAGTGCTGAAGATTGCAATCTCTGGAACACCATTCTTAGAGTTAGGGGGACTTCACACAGCCAAGTGATTTCATCTGACTCCATTTACCTACCATGAAATGGTCACCTTGTGGGACCCCCAGTTGTGACACATTATAGGTTAGAAAGAAGCATCCACTTCCAAAATAGACTCTCAGCAGGTAATATGGGTCAGCTCAGTCTATTTTTAGTTCTGCTTTGGCAGGAACCACAAAGGGGATCTAAGCTCACTTTTGTGCCCTTAGAATCCTGCTGGCACATCCTCATCAAAGACCTACCCTTTCCATGGTGACAGCACTGATCAAGGTTTGCCAGTGTATGTACCCCACTCACTTTTCCAGAGGCTTCAACGCTTGTGCTGAAAAATGGTGAGGCTTCCTTCCCTTCAGAGATATGTGGCAAAGATGGGAGGTCAATATAAAGGGCAGTAAGATATACGGACCCCAAAGTAGTGTTTTCAGACAAACCAATCATAGCTTGGCAGGCTCTTGCTCTAGTCTATGATTTGAAAGCATGCTCCAAAATGGATAGAATAGGAACAAGATAAAAGGCAACTTTGTCAAACCTCGGAAGTTCCTTCTTTAGACAAATGAAATATTTGCGGAATTTGGTACTAAAGAGCATCCTAATTATATATAATACACAATTTTCTTCTTGAAAAGTTAATGGTTTATAGACAGTAAACTGCCCTAATAGAACAAATTATGATCTTGTTTCAATGAGTCACAACGGTAGGAGTCATGTCTACCATAAGGCTTAGAGAAATGAACTTGGACAAGGTTTGTTGTTGTTGAAAAATTGAAGGTCAAAGTCCTCTAGGATGCTACGTAATCGTAGCCAAAACCCCAAAATGACCCCCATCAAAGCCCACATCCATTTCTTTTACTCCCTTTGTATCATTATTTAATTTTCTCACGGAGGCAATTTGCAATGCCAAGGAACCAGAAGCAGAGGTGACAGAAACAACAATGTCTAAAGGAGGAGGACAACTGAAACCTCAAAGAAGAACAGAAACCTATTTACAGGTGTTTTTAACTAGACAGATAAGAGCAGACCCAAAATAATAGATCCCTCAGGTTTCAGAAGACTCTGAAAGTAAGCTCCTTAAATTGGAAGAGCAGCATAGCCCCAAATACACAATAGCCACCACCAATTATAAAAGAATGCCCAGATGCATCCTTTGACGCCTAGGCAGTCCATCTCACAGTATCTGTCAGAAAGCCAGTTCCCGTCATTATGTCATAGAAGAGCACCGTGTCAGGAGGACTGTGATTGAAAGGCATGGTCACTCACTAGGGGATCTCTCTTCCTCTTCTGTTGGCTGTTCCTTCTCAGGCTTGGGAGGGCCTTTGATTTTATACACCAAGGCACGGAGCTTCCCAGTCCAGGAGGTGTCCTCCTCCACCTCTTCCTCCTCCTCCAGGGGAACCCCTAGCAAGGCGCAGAACAGAGTGAAAACCTCAAACAGTACATGAAACCACCATATGATTGAAAGAACATAAGGTCTCTGCTTCCCACCCTTCTGGAACCTTCTAAAGATACCATAGGCAGCTCCCCATAAATATTTACCTCTATGAGGTCTTTTGGCAAGTTTTAAAAAGATGATTTCTTGTGTACAAGAACATCAAGTAATTTCAAACCCCACACTTAACTTTTTCTAACCTAAACTCCAAAAGGGCTCTGGAGTATCTAGAAAGAAAAAGTTAACATTGAGTCAGTTCAAATGAAAAGACCATCTATTATTTATATATTAGTCAATCCACCCATACACAAGCAGCACAAATGCTGAGAACCATTTAAAATCAGCAGCTATGTATCAAAGTAGGCACTGCTGGCTTAGAATTCTTCAGGGCAGAAGTTATCATTCTCTCATGGCAAAAGCTAAGAAGCAAAGGGGATTGGAATCTTGGTTTAGCTGGGAGCAGAGTCCGACTAAGTAAAGTGGGAGAGGTTTATGTAAGTATTGGGTTTTTTTTTTTTTTTCTTCAGAAACCCTGTTCACTCTCTTCTAGCTCACAGAATTTCTTCTTGGTAGAAGTTTCTGTCATATGTTATGCCAGAATTATTTCCTATAGCTTCTCTGACCCAAGTAGTTTGGGCAGAATCATTTCTTGAGCGATTACTATTGTACTGTTAACCTTTGAACAATGCAGGGGTTAGTGGTGCCACTCATCTGCACAGTGGAAAATCCACATATAACTCCGACCCTCCAAAACTTAACTACAAATAGCATACTTCTTGATGGGAAGCCTTCCTGACAATAATAAACAGTCAACTAACACATATTTTTAAATGTTATATGCATTATGTACTGTATTCTTATAATAAAGTGAGCTAGAGAAAAGAAAATGTTATTAAGGGAAAATACACATGCAGTACTGTCCTCTGTTTATGGAGACAAAATTCCGCATCATACGCAGACCCGTGTAGTTCCAACCCATGTTGTTCAAGGGTTAACTGCACCTTTAAATAGAAAACTTTCTTCCCAACCCCACTAGCTTCTAATGGATGAATCAGGAACAGACTTGTCTTTGATACAGCTTTTGCCTCAGAAGCTCACCACAGTGAATGAGAAGGTCCTCATGGAAGTCATAGAGCTCCTCCCGTATCTCTTCTGGGCAGGGGCAATTCTCTCCCAGTTGAAAGTTAAGAAGCATGTTGATCTTTGAGGGACAAAGAAGAATAGGTGGTTGGTTCCAGTGTTGGTAAAAAGAACTCAGATCCTGCCTTAAATACCTAACATTCTTTGCCAATTTTGTCCAACTCAAATTCATGTATAAAGATGGCCAATAGGTGTACCTGGATGGCTCAGTCAGTTAAGCATCTGCCTTCGGCTCAGGTCATGATCTCAGGGTCCTGGGATCGAGCCCCACATAGGGCTCCCTGCTCCATGGGGAGTCTGCTTGTCCCTCTGCCTCTCCTCCTACTTGTGTGTACATGTGTTCTCTCCCTCCCTCAAATAAATAAAATCTTAAAAAAAAAAAGATGGTCAACGTTTAAAAGTAGCTTTCACTTTTTTTCTGATTATAATGGTAATTTATTAATTGCACAAAATTTGGAAACACCTAAAGAAAATTTACTGCGATCCCACTGACCAAAGAAAACCATATTTAGCTAGTAGCTCCCGGTCTTTACGTGTGCAGATTGAGATCACACTTTAAACATATTTGAAGTCTGATTTTCCACTTAACAATTTATCTTGAGCCTTTTCTTATTTTATTATTTTTTTTTTAAAGATTTTATTTATTTATTTGACAGAGAGAGACACAGGAAGAGAGGGAACACAAGCAGAGCAAGTGGCAGAGGGAGAAGCAGGCCTTCTGCTGAGCAGGGAGCCCGATGCGGGGCTCGATCCCAGGACCCTGGGATCAGGACCCGAGCCAAAGGCAGACGCTTAACCGACTGAGCCACCCAGGCGCCCCTTACTGATTTTTAATAGGTACACTGTATTTCATCATATGGATGAATAGCAACTAATGTAAAATGTACATAAAATTACGATTTGTTAAGATATATTTAAATTGTTTCCATTTCTTTGTCCTTATAAAGTTTGCATTTCCTTTTACATAATTTTTGTTCACATTTCTGATCATTTTTCTTAGGATAAACTCCTAGAAACAAAACGACTGGATCAAAAGATCTGCGTATTTTAATGGCTTTTGATATGAATTGCCAAATCACCCTCCAGAAAGCTCACAACAATTTGCATTATTACCAACTTTATACAAGAGTGTGTATTACTTTGCCATCTCCATTACGGTAGTGAGAATTAACATATTTTCAAATATTTTCCAATTTAATGCGTGAAAAATATCATATCCCTGTTGCTTTAATTTGCATTTAATTGGTGAGGTTGAATTTTGTTTTTCCATACTTAAGGACCATTTTTCTTTCTTTCTTTCTTTTTTTTTTAAAGTAGGCTCTATGCCCTGTGTGGAGCCCAACAAAGGGCTTGAACTCATGACCCTGAGATCATGACCTGGGCTGAGATCAAGAGTTGGACGCCTAACCAACCGAGCCACCCAGGTGCCCCTATTTCATATTTTATAAATTTCCTGTTTATGTCTTCCTCCATTTTTCTGTTGAGAAATTTTCTTTTTAAAAATTAATCTGTATTTTATTTTGCACATCCCTAGACTATTAACTCTTCATAATATATACTCCAAATATATTTCCTGGATTTTAGTGAGCTTTTAACTTTACAGGATTTTTTTATTGACATGTAGGTTTTAACATGTAGTTAAACTATCACCTTTTCCTTTATAGTTTTGTCTCAGGGATTCTTTTTTTTTTTTTTTTTCTTAACATATATTGCATTATTTGTTTCAGAGGTACAGATCTGAGATTCAACAGTCTTGCACAATTCACAGCGCTTACCAGAGCACATACCCTCCCCAGTGTCTATCACCCAGTCACCCCATCCCTCCCACCCCACCCCCCACTCCAACAACCCTCAGTTTGATTCCTGCGATTAAGAATTCCTCATATCAGTGAGATCATATGATACATGTCTTTCTCTTTTTGACTTATTTCACTCAACATGATACCCTCCAGTTCCATCCACGTCGTTGCAAATGGCAAGATCTCATTCCTTTTGATGGCTGCATAATATTCCATTGTATATATATACCACATCTTCTTTATCCATTCATCTGTCGATGGACATCTTGTCTCAGGGATTCTTAACTGTTTTTATATCATGGATGATTCTGACAGTCTGTTGAAACCCCCTGTATTCAAATATTTTGAATACATACCGTAAAATATAGAAAATTACATAGAGAAACAATTATACTGAAATCTAGTTATCAAGACCATAAAAAAGAAATCTGTGATATAGGAATATATGTACTTGTTTATTAGCTCATTAGACAAAAAGATCTGGTGGTGGGTCTCATATCCACAGTGATCTTGAAGTAGTGATGAATGTAAATGATATTTCAATGTATGACAACCAGTGTAATACAACATGGAAAAAAAAACCAGGCAATTTCTGTTGCTGGAAAAGTCACGTATTTGCTTTGCTGCCTACATCAATAATTAAAGAAATGCTATCAGAGATTAATGACAAGTTGGTGAAAATGAAGTCATTCATTTCCTGCTCAGATTTGGGAATGTCTCAATTCTTTCCAAAGACCCACGACCCCAGGGTAACCCACACACCAGGCAAAGGTATTTTCTCCTTCTGTTTAGGATTTTTAGGTTAAAAAACGTTATAATCTCTTTTATTTTATTTATTTTTTTTTAAATTTTTTTAAAGATTTTATTTATTTATTTGAGAGAGAGAGAATAAGAGACAGAGAGCATGAGAGGGGGGAGGGTCAGAGGGAGAAGCAGACTCCCTGCCGAGCAGGGAGCCCGATGCGGGACTCGATCCCAGGACTCCAGGATCATGACCTGAGCCGAAGGCAGTCGCTTAACCAACTGAGCCACCCAGGTGCCCTATAATCTCTTTTATTAAACCATGAAAAACCATATTTAATGTTGTTAGGAAGATCCTTATTTAAAGCTACTACTGCAAACAATTTTTTGGAAGTAGATAGAAGTACTGTTTGTAATAAAATAATACATAAAACAGGTTAGAAAAGTAATTTTTGTGGTTGTTCTACAATGTTAGACCTGGTAATTATATCAACATATATTGATAAGTTGTTTATTAAATAAAAAGAAAATTTGAAGATCTAGCTTGAGAGTCAAAAATAATTTCTTTGCTGAAAGATCATTCCTTAGGTAGAACACTTGGGAAGCAGGAGCCCACCAGCCTGCAGGGCAGAAAACCAGATGGGGAGTGAGCTGAATTTTCTCCTCCACAGGGCATACCCTTTAATGATGCCCTTTTTAAAGTCAAAGGCTTACTGACTATGCCTGGCTAATTTGCCAACAACCATTGGACTGATCTTAGTTTTGCCTCCTTTTGTACTTGGTAACATCCACCAAGTATGTTTTTTTCATCTCTCTATACTACATAGAGATAAGGCTGAAAACCTTTATTTTCTCCTCAAAGGTTACAGAAAGATGAGAGACTCATATCACTGTTTTAAAATTCTAATTCTTATGCATCCAATCCTCCAAGTGATTTTGCAGTGCTATCCCCTGAAATTGATCTAAATTCTCCTTTGTTGATATTCAATTCTGAATTATTTAGAGAGCTCTGTTGGTAGGTTCTTTCTAGAAATGAATACTGAGAGGCGTGGTAGGTGGGATAGCTGAATTTGATAGCAATTAGTGTTCCTTCTTTCATTTCATTCCTAGACCTGGAAACTTGCTCAAAGTATAAATTCCTGGGCATCACACTAGAGCTACTGACTTAGGAGCCCCGGGGTGGGGGGGTCCGCAATCTGTTTTATTAGGACTTTCTGGTGATTCTGAGGTCGCTCAAGAATCACAGCAGGCAGGGGTAAAGGAGAAGTGGGAGCCAGTGTGGCCCTTCCAGGAGCCAGGATCATAGGCTGGGTCCATGAGGACAGTCTTAGATGGACAACGCATCCTAGCTGGGTTGAGCAGATGCCTCAGAAAACAGACATAACATAAACTCTACTCACTGGCAGAAGTGAGTCGCTGGCAGAAGGTCAGAGAACATGGCATGAGGCAAATGCAAATACCTCCAACATGGGAGCTAATGATGGCACGTACAGGATGTGTACTGTATGTCACGTATCCTGCTCAGTAATCTAAACACATTATCTCATGGGATCCTCACAAGAAGGGAGGGAGGGAGATACAGACATCCTCATTTTACAGCTGAAAACCCTAAGACGTAGAAAGGCGATTGCCCAAGACCACACAGCGAGCAACGGGGGAGGCCCAGGACAGGAGCCAGGCACATCGTGCTTCTATCCCATTACTTCCAAAACAAGTCAGCGTTTGCCCAACAAAATGGGAAACGTTCACACACACCTGTTGCTAGTCTAAAGGCAGCCAGACAACATTTGTAAAGCCTTCAAGAGTAATTCAGGCTCGCTGCACTTCCCTCAGCATGGTGCGAATTACCTCCTCCTGTCAATTGAAAGGGCTTTCTCATTTTGCCTCCAGCAAAGAGATGATAAGCTTCACCTACTCTTTTCAAGGCCGGTATCATTCAAAGGCATCTTTTTTTTAAAAGATTTTATTTATTTATTTGACACAGAGAGAGTGAGAGAGAGAGAGAGCATAAGCAGGGGGAGTGGCAGGCAGGCAGAGGGAGAGGCAGGCTCTGTGCTGAGCAAGGAGCCCGATGTGGGACTCGATCCCAGGACCCCGGGATCATGACCTGAGCCGAAGGCAGACGCTTAACGACTGAGCCACCCAGGCGCCCTCAAAGGCATCTTTTAAAAGCCAAGAGATGTAGTTCATTTTTAAGCCGATATAAATATCTATGTTCTACAAAATAGGTTAGGAAAGTAATTAGACCAAGTTGTACCATTAATACCAAATGGTGGTAATTATACTGACAACAATTTATGGATAGGCTGCTTATTCAATATAGATAAGATCCAAAGATCTGGTTTCAGAGACTGAAAACAAATTTCTTCACTGAAAGAGCTTCTGGCGTGGAGCACTTAGGGAGCTGGGGCCAAGCAGCCTGCAGGATATACGTGAACAGCTGAGCAGAGGGACAAAAACAAAGTACTATTCCACCAGCTGTCCCGCCCTCCTCTGCAAGTTGCTCATGAGGACCCTCAGTCTTTCAAGCCCTCCCACCTGGGCAAGACTGACCACAAGGTGGGGGCACTGCAAAGAATGAAGACAATACCTCACAGAAGGGACCTCACTTGCCCAGTCCTGCTCTCCTAGCTTCCAGGGGCTGGGAGGCTTTACAAGGGTCTTGGTCATGGGGCAAGGGGACGAGAAGACTGTGCATCTACTCTCATCAATCGGGAAGTGTTGACCATGCTCTGTTGATCTCTGACAGAAAGCAGTGACTTCTGCAAGGACTGGACAGACGTTCGTCTTCTTCTTTTTTTTTTTTTTCCTAGGCAAAGAACTTTATTAACCTTGTTTCAAATTTTATTCCCAGGCTTCTTCAGCTTAATTAGCTGCAGAGAAGGAATTGTGTATAAGCAAAAACTGAAAAGAGCTGCAGTGTCCAAGGGGCTTGGGCTTCAAAATATTAGAGATCTAGATTTTATCAGATCCATGAACAAAATTTTAAAAAGCAGTCATAAGATAAAATAGCAGCTCCCAGTAACTTCTTCAGGTTTTATGTTCTTCAGAAGTTGACTCAATTCAGTTTGCTTCATTCTTGGAAGCTTCATCAAAATTCTCCACAAGATCTGGAACTTCACCATCATCCTCCTCTCCGGTAGCAAGTGGTGCTTTTCCAGCCACAACTGTTTGGACAGAGCTTCAGCCAGTCTTCTTAGTCAGATTGTCTGCACCAAGTTGGTTTAAGATACTGGGTAGCATTGGGGCTCCTGGGTGGCTCAGATGGTTGGGCGTCTGCCTTCAGCTCAGGTCATGATCTCCAGGTCCTGGGGTCGAGCCCCACATGGGCTCCCTGCTCCGAGGGGAGTCTGCTTCTTCCTCTCTCTCTGCCTTTCCACCTGCCTGTGCTCTCTCTGTCTCTCTCAAATAAATAAGAAAATCTTTAAAAAAAAAAAAAAAAGGGTACTGGGTGGCATTTCTGTCAGCTGCTTTGTCTCAGCATGGCCTGGAATGGTGGAAGTGTTCGCGGCCAGCGATGCCTGAACCTTGGGGGTGTTAAAGTGGATCACTGTTCCTTGGCTTGTGAACATATTCACTTCTTCAGTACCACAGATATTGTTTACCCCTAACTTCTTTAAGGAGAACTGAAGTTTTTTATCATCTGCTGTAGCCATTCTATGAACCACCTTCTTTCGGCGAGCAGTTCCTTTCCCACCAATGCGCACTTGTGCTTGCAGTTTGGCAAGTTTCTCCTGGTTCATGATAGTTTCTTTCATCTTGTTGGAGCGGAAATGGGACCGTGCGGGGGAACAGGGTTGGCGCTCAGGGGGTCTCGGGCGGACCAGCTGAGATTAGGTGCACACATGCGGGGATGCAAGATGGCAGCTCTGGACAGACGTTCTTCTAACGTCAGATCCTTGCTGCTATGAAAGTGATGTGGTCTTTGACTCAGTGATAGGTAATGGGGACGAGTGAGCAAGGGAGGGGAGTAAGCCGTGCCCACGTGCAGTTTGGGATGGGTTTTCTTCCCCATCTAAGTGGCAGATGCTCCTCGTTGCCATCAGCGTAAGCCCAGGCCTGTCCCCTGGCATTGTGCTGGGTCATTTAATCACCCACAGCTCTCATGGCCACCCCAGGCATATAAACGCTTCATGTGCCCTGTTCCGTGAGGTTCAAGTTCTTCCGTAGGAATGACATGGAGGCTCAGGAAGTTTCTTACCTGCTCCTGTGGCGGGGAGCGGAACTCCCTGGTCTTCCGGGCAGTCAGGGCTGCGGACATGTTCAAGGCCTGCATGAGCTCATTGTAGCGGGACTTCTGATTTGCCTGGAGTTTGGAGACATAAATGTCGCCAAATGCCACAATGGCCTCCACTCGATGTTGCAGCTCGCAGTCACAGAGATGGCTGAGGAGCTCACACATCTGCAACACAAGCGAATATTTATGCTAATTTAACAATACTTTGCATACATTGGTTAAGCTGCTGGCATCCCCATTTTACAGAGGGTAACACTGAGCCTCAGGTGCTCTAAGCGACTTGCCCAGGCTCACACAGTAACCATGGAGCCATCACTGGATTCCAAGTCAGCCTGAATCCAGACACCAGCTCTTTATCCTAAGGCCTGGAGAACGACAGGAAAATGAGCTCACCAAAGACAGAATAAATCTGCCTGTGGCGAGGGAGAACGGCATTCCTAAGAGAGTTCCTCCATGGCTCTCACCTCCAGGTAGGAACCACCACTGAATTGCACAGGTGAGTTCTGGATCCTTCCTGACAACTTCTGGCTCTGGATGACAGGAACTAAAGACTTCTGTTCCCCTCTCCATCTTTCTTTTCTTTTCTTTTTTTTTCTTCCTCCTTTCTTTCCTTCCTTCCTTCCTTCCTTCCTTCCTTCCTTCCTTCCTTCCTTCCTGCCTTCCTTCTCTCTCTCTCTTTCTAAAGATTTTATTTATTTATTTGACAGAGAGAGAGACAGCGAGAGAGGGAACATAAGCAGGGGGAAGTGGGAGAGGTAGAAGCAGGCTCCCGGCAAAGCAGGGAGCCCGATGCGGGGCTCGATCCAGGGACTCCAGGATCATGACCTGAGCTGAAGGCAGTCGCTTAACCAACTGAGCCACCCAGGTGCCCTCTTTCTTTCTTTTCGTTTGTTGGCCATGTTTTTCTGTCATTAGTTCTTTTGGACTGTTAACTATTACTAATCTTATCACTATTTGAACTTTTATTAGTAAGAACAATAGCCATAACTTAGTGAGTTAGTAAATTATTAAATATTAATTATTAAATAATAAATATTAAAATATTTATGAACCCATCTCCACTTCCCCTTTCACATGACTAACAGACACTCTCCAGTCGGTCTGGGCACAGACAGCAAAGCCCCTGATGGTGGTGTGCTCTTACATAACAGGACAGTCTCCGGCACACCTGCCCAGCTCTGCCTCAGCCAGGTGAACTAGCACCAGAGCACATGTCCATCACACTTGTGATGAGAGTGACAACATTTAATTAGAAGGAATGTGCACCGATGAAATAGGAAAACCAAGGTGAATGACTAGGGAACATCTGTAAAAGGCAAGTTTTTTTTAAGATTTATTTATTTATTTGAGAGAGAGAATGCACACGCATGGAGGGAGGGGCAGAGGGAGAGAAACTCAAGCAGACTCTGTGCTGAGCATGGAGCCCGATGTGGGATTCGATCTCATGACCCTGAGATCACGACCTAAGCTGAAACCAAGAGTTGGATGCTTAACTGACTGCACCACTCAGGTGCCCAAAGGCAAGTTGTTTTTTTAAAAAAATACTAAAAGTTGGGTGTGAGTTAGACAACTACAAAATATTGGGGGGAAATCATTTTAATGATTCTAGAATACTAGAAGTATTCCGTGCTCAGGTTGCTTTTCAATTACCTCTAAATCCACAGTCTATTTTAAAGATCCCCCAACTGGCCATTATGCACATCAAACTGTGCATGACAGGTGTCAATGATGCAAAAGGGAGGATTCCACATGCCAGTCCGGGATTCACATTAAAGAAAAGGTCTTGGCTCCACATTAGAAGAGCACATTATGTTTTAATAAAATTGTTGAAGGCATATATGTAAAATTTGTTATGCTTCTTCTCCATATGCAGTGTTTTGACTATCTGACCACCTACCAATCCCATCACATTGGGTAAGAAAGCATCATTTGGAGATTATTATAATATGTTTTATGATAAAATACATTCCATATTGCATTTTATAATGATAAATTTGAATATTATGTTTTATTATATTATCATCCACATTTTACAAATCGTAATGCTAAGGCTTTGGTAGGCTACTGACTTGGAAAGCGTATAGAGTAAGTGGCCTCAGTCAGGCTGACTCTCTGGAAAGACTGTTCTGCTCTGTTCACTTTCATCTCTCTTTTCTCAGTGCCCAGAAGACAAAAGTGATCATCTTCAATGCATCACCGATGCTAGCCTACATCTGGTAAGACTATGCTTAGGAAATGTTGAGGTTTCCTGGGTGATGACAAGGGGGCAGCTCTAAGTGAGCAAGACTCTTTTTCTTAGCTCAGAGGGCCATTGATTTGAATGCCAGTGCAACAGGTCTCCATAGGCTTGGTGATCAGAACATGGCAACAGATGAGAGCAGGTGGTGAGCGTGGCCACCCCATGAGCCAGTTCCTCTGGTCTGTTCCACAGCCAAAGATTCCTCCTCCTCTCCAGACAGATCTCACCAAGGAGCCATTTAGTCCCAAAAGTAAGAGGTAAGATCAGGGTCCATCCATCACTAGTTCCATAAAAACAATTCTAAAACTCATGCCTTGGGATGCCTGGGTGGCACAGTTGGTTGGGGGTCTGAATCTTGGTTTTGGCTCCGGTTGTGATCTCACGGTTTTGGGATTGAGCCCCATGTCAGGCTCCACGCTTAGCGTGGAGTCTGCTTAGGTTTCTCTCTCCCTCTTCCTCTGCCCCTCCCCCCCCATGCTCACTTGCTCTCTCTCACTCAAATAAATAAATAAATCTTAAAAATAAAGCATATGCCTTATTGGTAAGAGTTAGTATTTTTCTTTTGACCTAGCGAGTACACTTCGTGTCAGAAACAAGCATGACCAGCGAATGCTCTCTCTCGGCATCTCTGCTACACCCCAGGTTTAGGCCGGTGCCCTGAGTCCCAGCCTTACCTCCAGGCTGTACTCTCACCCTCCCCAGCTCTTTTCAAGGGCAGGGACTTGGCTGCCCTGAGTTACCTGCAGTTTGACGGACTCTGGCAGTCGGGTCTGCAACAAGCCTTTGACTGGAGCCTCCTTGCCGGCCTTTTCCCCAGCCTCCACTGCCTTCTCCTCCACCTGGGTCACTTCCTCCTTCTCTGCTCCATCCTCTGTCTCCGCACTGTGCTCCCCAAACACAGAGGGATCGATCAGGAGGAGGATCTGCCGGACATCATCATCATCAAACACCCCCATGACCAGCAGGGTCCCGATGAGTTTCAGCACAGGCACAAACTGGAACTCCACAGACCCGCCGACGGGGTCCCGGATATGAGCCCCGCTGTGCTGCACTGCCTCCGTCAGCATGCTCAGCGCCTTTGTCTTGAGAATCTCCAAGGGGATCTCAGGGCTCTGCTTCTGGTGCTCCTCGCTGGTCACAACAAAGCAAGGGGTGGAGAACCTGAACCCTGGCTTGAGGCATGTTCTCAGGCCCACCCCCGGCAGCCCATGCCTCTTGGACTCGTCTGGGTACAGGCGGACATTCCTGGTGGTGCTGGTGATGGGAATGATGTACTCATTCTTCATCATTAGCTTCCTCTCCTTAGCGTTGGCCAGGTGGATGCTGATGAGCAGGTCATAGAAACCAGAGCGAAGGAGGCCAGGGAGGTACTTGTTGTCGATGGCATAGAAGAGCTGGGAGAGGTCGACGTGGCCACACAGGGCGTAGGCCACCCGGCTGTTTCCCAAGGCGCACACGGCGCTGTAGAGTCGCAGTGTGTGGTAATGGAACTGCATCAGGTCCTCCTGCTCACAGAGCTCCAGGACGTCCACACACCTGCGGGGGACAAGCAATCAACCACTCCACGGGGAGAAGAATATGCCCGAGTTCAGCGGAGTGCTTCTCTTTGAATCCCCAGGGATTGCACCCAACTCAATGAAGGCAGAGGGGATAGAAGGATGGAGGAGCCTCTACCCTACTTTCCCTCACAGATTATCAGTCTTCTCTCAGTTCTGGTCCACATCTCAGTTCCTGATAATCCTCCTTCTCTAACTATAAGAATCTCAAAAGTCCGAAAGACTTAAAGACTTGGTTTCCCAAATATGAAAGTCTTCCTTCTTAAGGAAAACCTCCCAACTGAAAAACTGAAAACATTCAGGTATGTAATAGAGGTGCCTTGGTCCTCTTATCTGTAGGTATAAGGGGGACTTCAGTTTCTGATATAAGAGCTCCTCAGAAGATGAAGCTGAAGCCCTCCGTCCATCTGCCACATACACCATCTGTATCATCTCCAATCTGCCATCATCTACGGGGCTTTCCTTCCCCTGAAAACAAACACACTTGTGCTCTTGTCCAAAGAGAAAACACTTTCCCACCTGAGTACAGTTGGCATAATCAATTCACTTTCTCCTTCCTGACTTTAGAAGCCTATTTGGAAGTCAGTGTGTTGCTCCCTCATCTGTGGGGGCCCACGGTCTCTGCTCCCTGCTCAGGTTTTCTGTTTTGTCTTGCTCTTCCATCATGGATGTGAGGATCCTCTGCAATTGACTTACTTGGCTGGCCCCCTATCTTTTCCTGTTCCTGCCTCCACTAGTCTGTCTTGCCTCAGTCCATGACCCAGTCGAATACTCAAATGGCAGCTGTTCAGGTGTCAAATCCTTCTACTCCCCGTTACTTTGTTTTCGCCCAACAGATCAAGGGGTCATAATATGTTAACAATAAAATTTATTTAATTCTTATGACATATAGAAACTCTACTAGATTTTACCTACACAATTTCATTTGTTTCTCCCAGCAGTCCTTTGGGTGGTCATGTATTTTACTGAATCATGAGGAAATGGAAGCAAGTAATTTACCCAAGGCCACAAGCCCAGAAAGTGAGAGTGCTGAGATTGAATGTAGGCCATAATCCAAGAGTACCTCTTAGCAGAAGGAGCCCAGGAGCCCATTCTTTATTCTCTAAGCAAGCTAGGTATGCCTCATTTTCCCCATTCTTGTCATTATTTCAGGGTCACATTGGAGTTTTTAATTAAACGGTTGGAAATGTTCCTGACTGCAGGCACTCGGAGCTACGGTGAAGGCTTGTGGCAGGCATATCATACTGAATATCCTGCTGTATTTCCAAGTGAAGAATGAAAGTGAGGAAGGGAGAGAAAAACGGAGGTTTCTGGGGAGTCAATGGACTGAGCAGGGCCCTTGGCCAATGAGGCTCCTTCCCTTTCCTTGCTGCCTGCCAGGCCTGCCCCCATCCTCTGGGGCCCCTCCACTACCTGTTCTCCTCCGGGATGTGGAGTGCCATCATCTGCAGGGGCTCCAGGCACTGCACCACCCAGCCATGGCGCTCGCTCACGCGCTCTGTCTCCACCTTCAGGAAGCTGCTGGGCATGCGGCTCCAGAGCACAGGCTGGATGGTCTGCACGTCCAGCCGAGGTGGACACTGCGGAACTGGGTTCTTCTCTTCACTCTTAAATATGGCTGCCGACAGGGGCATCGCGTTCTGGGGCAAGGTGGAAAGAGGGAAACATGTGTGCACTACAGAGGTGCTCAGTTGCTGGATAATGCGACCCGGCCCGTGATCACCAATATGGTTAGTATAAACTACAGAGAGACAAATGAATCCCGAGACTTCTAAGGCTATACCAGCTTAATTCAGACCTTGTATAATGGGTTACATTAGCGTTAATTAATTCTTTCAGCACCCACTAGAAGTGGGAGAAAGGGAAATGAGAACCTACCTTCTGTCATAAGAGTTTCATGGGTAAGTATAGGGGCCAGAGGGGAGTACCGGTGAGATGGTGTATGAGAAGGGATTCCCTTGTTTTCGGAGGCCTAGGATTTTTCCCCTAATGGTCAACACTGCCTTCTTTTATCATAGCTATTGGATAAGGGGGCAGATCAATACCTTCAGCTTCCCAAGTTCAAACTGAAACAAGGAAGTGCTCGTCGGCTGCAAGAAGACTGCTGGAAACACTTTGGTATTGGGCTCCACCTGGAAAGCAAAATAGATCAAGAAGTTTGCTCAGAATTATAAAATCACAGATGGCTAAGTCATGGGAGGTTTTAATCAACAGCCCCATTCTAACCTTAGCTGAAAGAAGACAGCTAGCCGGCGGGTCAATCTCCACTGCTCAGAAATTCTGAGACTGCTGTCTATTGGTAGTGACTGTCACTGCCCCTACCTTATTCACTCTCTCACTCTCTCTACTTGCGGCTGAATCATCTCACATTCTTTTATTTTCTCTGTTAACAGCAGCCAACCGCTTTCTCCAGTGCTCAGGGGGATGGTCAGATGTGGGGAGCTACCAACGTGCCCCCCGAAGGCAATGGCTGCTATTGGTCAGGGAACAATGTGATGTCCTGGCTCTTCACAGAGCATGGAGACACCTGACACGCAAGGAACACCATCATTCATCACTCCTGCCCATAGAAGGTGATCGCAGGGAGCGGTGCAAGGACTTTAGTGTTATTTCTGAAGGCAAAGGGATGTTGATTAAGCACCCCAAGGGGCATCTTATGGCCAGGCTTCTCAACCTCAGCACTGCTGACATTTTTGGCTGCGTAACTCTCTGTTGTAGGGGTTGTCCTGTGTGTTGTAGGATATTTCGCACCATCCCTGGCCTCTACCCAGAAGATGTCAGTACTACTCTCCACCCCCACCACAGTCAAGACAGCTAAAAGAGTCTCTGAAGATTGCCAAATGTCCTGTAGAGGGAAAAACGCCCCCGGCTGAGAACTGCTGCTTTATAGGCAGGTGTTTCCTTGGAATAACATAAGACGCTGTTTCCACAGCCTGTCTCCTTTTCTTAAAACCTCTCTGTTTTACTTGGTTCCTCTGGACTTCTTTCCACCTCCTTCTCACTCTTGATGATTCTAGTTCCTACATTAAATAGTGTGGGATTCACTGACTATCTTCTAGCCATCACTTAGATGAAGTGTGTGGATTTATTTATGACAGCAGGGACTCCACTTATCACTTGCCCATTTTGACGTAGGGGTTTTGATCAGACTAGGAAGACAATGGAAGAAGAAAAGGGATTCTAATTCTACTAACCAAAGTTCTTTGTCTTTAAGTAAATGCAGACGTTAGGAAATTCTTGCAACTCTCTTGCTGTTAGGGGATGGTGAATATCATGGACATACCCTAAGTTGGCCCCCAGTGAGTCACTCTCTTGTACAGTCCCCTCCCCTAGAACCTGTGTCTTGTTTCTAGAAAATAGAATATGGCAAAGATATAGAGATTGTTACTCCCTTGGTCTGGCTACATTATTTATGTAAGACTGCATCTCAGCAGACTAGAGAGAAGGTTCTCCACCTGGCTTTGGAGAAGGAAGCTACCCTGCTGTAACAGAGCCTGTGAAAGGCCACCAGAGGGAAATTTTAGGGGGTATCATGGGATTGAGAGTGCCCCTGGCTGCAGCCAACAAGAAATGGAACCTCAAACCTACAAATGTAAGCAACTGACTACTGCCAACAACCACATGAACTCAGAAAAGGACCTCGAGCTTTGGAAAAGAATGCAGCCTGGCTGACACCTTGACTGCAGCCTTGTGAAACAGAGTGGAGGGCCCAGCGGGGCTGTGTCCCCACTCCAGACCCACGGAAACTGTGAGACCATCAGGGTATGCTGTTGTAAGGCACAATGTCTGTGGTCATTCGTTATACAGTAATAGAAAATGAATACAGAGGTTCCTTTTGGTCAGAGTATTTGATTACAGGCTTCCTTTTCACAGTGAATTTCTTCAATGCATCTAGACATAAGATTTACAAAAACACATTTTTATGGCCGGAAGTGACTTACAAGACTACATGGTCTAGGGCTACCACTTGCTCATGATGAAAGAGGTCATCAGATGGGTTAAACCAGACTTACGCTCAGTACACAGTGAACGATCCCAGCACACTGCAGGGGCTCACACGCTAAGTATAAACACTTGGTTGATGCCTAATGCTTCAGCTATCCATGGACTATATGAAGGGATATATGCCCGTAAAACCAAAATGTGGGGATGCAGCTGCTAGAACTGCCTGGTGATGTATGGAGTAAGCTTTGTAAGGGACATTTAATTAATGCGCGGTGATTTAGTACATATTATCTATCTGCTTTGCGCCAGGCCCTGAATTTGCAGCAGGAAGAGACACAAATAGGAAATTTTGATTTGATACATCCTTGGGCTGGCCCCCAGATTTCTCGGATATCTGATACGTGGCATCTAGAACAACTTGCGACGCTCAAGTCACTGTAAGCTTCAAGGAGCAGAGCTCTGATGGCTGGGATGCTTCACATGGACCAGCAAGAAGCTCACGAATCTGAGCTCACGGGGACAGACAAATGCATCCAGCCCTAAGGTTTTCTTTTTTTTTAAAAGATTTTATTTATTTGCTTGACAGAGAGAGAGACAGCGAGAGAGGGAACACAATAGGGGGAGAGGGAGAGGGAGAAGCAGGCTTCCCACCGAGCAGGGAGCCCGATGCGGGGCTCGATCCCAGGACCCTGGGATCATGACCTGAGCCAAAGGCAGACGCTTAACGACTGAGCCACCCAGGCGCCCCCAGCCCTAAGGTTTTCTACGCTGAATGGTCACATTAGTACTGGGACCTACAGGCGGAAGACGGTGGTATGTTTTCAGGTCCCTCAGGACTGGTCCCTGCAAACTTCGTAAACCACTCAGCCAAATGCCGGGGCCTTCTTCAAGCTCCCCTGCAAGGAGGAGGGGCTTTGAAAGCATTCAGGATGCCCAGGGATGGGTTTATTTCTACCAAGCAGAGTATACTCCCACCATGATGAACAACGGAACTTTATCTTCAACCACTCAAAATAGAAGAACACACAAGTGTGGGCTCACGATGGGTGTAGAGGAGGATAAAAATGGCAACTGGGGGAGTGAGAGCAGAATCTTATATGGCCTTCTTGACCCCCAGGGTTATTGCTGTGATTGTGTATGTTACATGGCAAAAGAGATTCTATAGATGGAAGTAAGGCTTCTAACCAGTTGACCCTAAAAACGGAGAGATTATCCTTGTGGGCCTAATCCAATCACATGAACCTTTAAAGAGCAGGTGTTTTCTCTTGTTGGGGGCAGAAGGCAAAGTCAGATTGGTTGAAGCATGAGAAGAATAGGACAGGCTCTCATCAGCTTTGAAGATCGAAGGGGCACTTGAGAAGGAAAGTGGGCACCTCTGGGAGCAGAGAGGTAAGGTAAGGAAAGGAAAGGAAAAAGGCAGGCAAGGAAAAACGGACCTCAAACCGCAGTCTACAACCACACTGGATCCTGACAATAATCTGGACGAGCTTGGAGTGCATTCCTCCCAGAGCCTCCAGAGAGAGGCAGCTCGGCCCTGCTGATGCCTTGATTTTGGCCTGGTGAGAACCTGAGCCAAGAACGCAAACTTCCAGAACTGTGAAATAATAAATGTATTGGTTTTATGCTGCTAATTTTGTGGTAACTTGTTAAGAAGCAAGTAAGAAATGGAAACGGTGGCCTCCCAGCTGGGTTGGCCAGTTTGGCAATAAATACTTCCCAAGCACGTCCTGGGTGCTAGGTCCTGTTTCAGGCGCAGGGACTGGCGACAGACCGGAGGGATGGCCTCTGGATGGGGAGCTTCCATTGTCATGTGAGCAGGAGCCCAGATCTGAGGCTGCCGGGAAGGGCCATGGGCTATTTTCCTTTTGTATTTAAGGTACCTTTTTCTCACTGGCTGATCTCTTTTGTCCCGGCAATAACAGACATTTTATTTCTGGTCATGTGTGAAGGTCGGGGCATAGGAACTGGCCTGAGTTGAAAGCTCGCCCGTCTCATCAATCTGAGCCTTGTAGCTGGCTCTGTTCTCAGAGCAGTGTGGCTGGGTGGCAAGAACCGAGGAGTAGCTCTTGAACATACATTTTATTTCTCACTTCTCCCATGATTACATTAAGTGCAAGAGAAAAAGGTTTTCAAATTGCATAGCAGTTATTTAACGGGGTGGGGGGGTGGTCTAGAAACGCCGTCTGAGAGAATCATTATTCTCTCTCATTATTTTGGTTACTGGTCCTTTCTGAACAGAAAGCCAGTGTATAAATATTGCTGCCCTGCTCCTCTTGAGATAATTGAAAACTGAAAATGGCCACAGCCTCAGAATAACAATCATCCGACGGCCGGGGGACCAGATGCACAGCAGTGTCTTGCCTGGAATGACAAGGGGGCTGGCCGGGTGTGAGCCTCCTCCCGAGGGTTTCCATGCTGAGCCCTGGCACCCTCCCCTTCACAACAGGGGTGCCCCAGGGTGGCCTGCAGGACTGGGGCCACTGAGCAGAGAGAGCAGGATTTACACGCATGCAGGGGAGGAAGGCATCTCAGGCCAGTCGGCGCCAGCACGCAGCTCAGAGAAGACAATGGGCCAGCCCTGAGTTACCCAGGAACTACCGAGAAAGCCGGATACATATCAACAGCCACAGTGTCCTGCTCTGTGCTGTGACATTTCCTCAACATCACAGGCTCTTCCCCGAGGCAGGCGAGCTGCCAAGGCCCGGGCTTCTTTCTTTATTTACTTAGGGACCTCCGAAGCCCCGCTAGCCTTCAGAGTTATTAGATGTTTTAGAGCTCTCTGCAGCTCGGGGAGGACCCTTCAGTCAAAATCATTTCAAAAGTTAATGGGAAGAAGCTAATGGATTCTGAAGGACGGCAGTAACATATATAAGCATTTTCTCAGGGGTTCGGGGGTAAAATCATGAGAAAGTACCAGAAGATGGATACTTTACTTTCAGCCTCGAAGCCTGTTTCACAACGGCCTCCTGCTGGGCATGGCTGGTTGGGCCCCAGGGGCTGGACCAGACTGCTGCGTGATGTGGATGGTTCCACTTTTTCCTGGGAGGATAGGGAGGGGCTGGAGAGGAGGGGGCTGCCCCCATGCCAGCACACCATCCCCAGGCCCCAGGAAGGGTTTGGTCCATCTGTTCTTGGTCACCAAACAATTCAGATTTGGGGTGGCTACTTCACCTCCCCCCTCTAGATGCCATCTCTCCAACCACAGGCCAAATGGCTGCCAAGAGGCTTTTCAGCTGGAGGCTGGACCGTGGGGCTGACTGTAGAATCTGGGGTTTTATCCATTTACACAGTAGTGGGATGTTTTTTCTCTGCTGTAGTTAGCTAAGCTGCCTTAAACACTGCATGTCGCTGCTCTGGTCAGAAACCTTCAAGAGCTCAATTCCCATCAATACCTCCCTATCTTTCCAGATGAATTTCTCAGCACTAACCACAGAGGCCCCCTACTAGGCTGGCCATTGTTCCTCAAATCTACCTTATCCTTCCCTATCTCCATGGGGATATCTCCTGTGCCATTCTTTCAACCTTAGTATACTTCCCCCTCACTCTCAGGGAAGAATTCTTTTCTTGCTTCAACATCAAGCTTTCTCTGTAACGAACATTTCCCTGACTCTTGACAGAGGTGAGCTCTTCCTTTTCTGATGACATTCTCCATATGTCTCCATTCTACCTTGGGAGTATCAAGAAAGTTTAACATAGAAATTTAATTTCTTAATTTAGCCTTTTCCAGATATGCTTTGTAGAACTCCAGACTTACAGAAAACTACTACTGTTAAAGTAAAAAACCAAAACCAAAACCAAAAAAAACCCCAAAACACTTTTCTTGGTTAAGTAGTATGAGAGATGCTTGGTTAGAGAGGTTTCTTTCTAAAGTATTTTTTAAAGTTGCCCTGCACTGATGTTCATTGCCAATGTCAGAAAGAGGATATAATATGTGGCATTTCCCAAGTTTACCTGGATATCAAGGCTAAAAAACCTGCTTCAAAGAGTAAAGCTTCTTGTGGTTAATAATGGGTAAACCTACATATGTGCAATTGATGGTTTTCCCGAGTAGTTCTATTAGACCTCACAGTCAATGAAATAGAGAAACACATCATTTATATAAATGCATTTTTAAAGGATCCTATAAGGAATTCATAAGGAATGAGAATCACCTTTTTGCAAAAGGAATATACCCTGGCACGTAAGTCATTTTTTATGACTCTATATTTTGAGCACAGATGTTTCTTAAAGCAAGGAGTATCTCTGCTCACATTTTAGACTTTGCATCTTGTATAGTACAGGTAACATGAAAGCTGCACAAGAAATGTTCATGGAATAAATGAATCACCTTTCAGAGACCATCACCAAAGAAAAGCCTTCTTATCTTCTAGAAAGATGACCAGGATACCCGATCAACCAATAAACAATGACATTTCCCCCCATTTTCTATCTGTAAAAATGAAGTCATTTTGTTCTTGTTTCTTTTCCTAGATGGGTTGTGAACCCTGTGGACTCATCAACCCCACAGGCTGTAGGGGGGATGTTGAATATGAAGAATGAGGAGCAGAGCCATACACACACAGGCCGGGGATGCTGCTGGCTCGGACCCAGAGCCACCCTTACCTGGTAACATGTGCCGAGTTCTCGCCCATTGGCGGAGAAAGACAACATGCCCATTGCCAGATCCACGAGGCAGCCGATTTCCAGGTCCACGTTGCTCCGACTTGATCTTTGGGAAGTGGCCACAATATCCCCACCCCACACCATGTAGCAGTTACTGCGTTTCACACTAGAAGTCAAAGAGAGGAAAAGGCACAGAATCTGGACTGGGATGGTGTGCAGTCAAGGCTCAGAAATTAAATGCTCTAGAAACCTGCCAATGAAGCTTTCCAGTCAGCCCCCAGTAACTTTTTTCTTAAATACATTCATTCAGCTTCAACCGAATTTTCTCAGTCATGACCACTCAATTTAGGGATGTGGCAATCTATTAAGATACTTTGGTCCAAAGAACATACTTTTCAGGTAACTGTCTCCTGGCTCAATGTCAATTCCCCTCTTTGAAAGAGATCATGGGGATGGTAGTACTCCCACCTCAGAGACGGGAGATGGAGGTACAGAGAGGGCACCCGCCACAGGCCGTTTTATACAGGGATCTGATATAAAAGGCAGGAACAAAAATCCACAGTGTCAGGGAGAAAGGCTGTAAGATACTTGAAAACTCAGGCCCACACCCTCAGGATGGCAGGCTTGGGAACACTTGCAAAGTGCGTCACAAGTGGTCTCTAAGGCCCAACTACGTCCTTGACCTATACAACCTGGCTCCCCCGCTCCCCTCCGCCCAGTTCTGCTCCCTGTACTCTTCAATAACTACCAACTTGGGTGCATTTCTCAGCTGGCTGTCTACCTCCCCCCATAGCATAAACTCCATTATAGGCATTTATATTTAAAAGCCAAGAGTAATAGCCAAAAAGCCACTGAGTCTCCAAAGCCTGATTCCTCAACTGAAAGACTGAAAATCCTGTGTGGGCTTTGGAGAAGTGGCACAGTGGCAGGAGTGATTCTCAGAGCCCGCCACCATGACTGTGCTCAAGAGACAGACAATCTGGTCTCCTCCCAAGCCCAGTCGTGGTGCACACCACTTGAGGAACCAGTTGTTTGAAGTGCCATAAAAGTGCTTTTTCTCAGGCTACACAAGACAGTGACTCTATACCTGATGCTCTAATACCCCTTTCAATATCCTAAAGTCAATCGGATTTGACCTTGGAAAGTTAAAGGTTTGATTAGAATTCTCCAAGGTTCTTTCCAGCTCTAGAAGCATGTAATTTCCCCCTGAGACTGGAAATTACCTTTGTAAGCATCTGTTCACCTCCTCTCCTACCCTCTCTCCTTTGGGGCACCAGTTGGGCTGGTTTCTCAGTGTGAATGCCCCTCAGGCAGGGCTGGTGCAAAACGTCCCTTCCAAAGAGTGACAGCCATTGCTAGATTTCCATAAAGGTTAAACTGTAGCCATGCTATTCCTGCCTTTCAGTGATGAGAGTACTAAGTCCATTGATGCCTACTGTAGAATTCAATTCCTAATGTCTCGAAGCTGTGGGAATGGGAAATGTCACATTTTGGTCATATTTTAAAGGACCCAAATTTGAAATGCCTCCAAACATCTGAAAATCAATCCTGTATTTACTTCTTATTATGTGAGACAAAGAACTAAGAATTACTGCGTATCTACTACCTCCTGGGTCTTGTTCTAGATGCCTGTCCATTTTCAAAATAAATGTGATCACTGAGGCTGAGATAAATCAAGTCATCTGTCTGGTGTGGCAGAGCCGGCAAACTCGAGCAATAAACCCAGCTGGGATGCACACGGCTGCCTTTGGTTCTTCTGGCTAAAGAGCAAAGACTTTCGACTGCTTTTGCATGCTTCCTTTCCAACCCAACAAGACACTGGATGTTGTTTATAGCATCTATTCTGGGTCTTGCAATAGGATAGACATTCAGTAGTGGTAATAAGAGTAATGTTTATTCAGTGCTTGGGTCAAGGCACTGTTTCAGGCATTTTTCTGTGTAATATCTCATTTAACCTATGAGACTGGAACTATCATCCTCATTTTATTTTTATTTTTTATTTTTTATTTTTTTAAAAATGTTTTATTTATTTATTCATGAAAGTCAGAGAGAGAGAGAGAGGCAGAGGCAGAGGGAGAAGCAGGCTCCCCGCCTGGCAGGGAGCCCGATGTGGGACTCGATCCCAGAACCCTGGGATCATGACCTGAGCCGAAGGCAGACGCTTAACCATCTGAGCCACCCAGGCGCCCCTATCATCCTCATTTTATAGATGAGTAAACTGAGGCCCAGGAAGGCTAGGTGTTCCAAAGTCCCACATCTAGTAAGTTCTGAACCCAGTTTAAAACCCAGGCAGTTTTCTTCCAGGGTCTGGTCTTAGCCACCTGTCCACAGTGGTCCTGCATGACACAGTGATGCTCAGTGACCTCTCTGGACACCAGTCTTTGATGAGCCAGGAGCACTGAAGTAACAATGGCTGCAAAATGTTCCTGACTTTGGAGGGATAAAAGTCAGCTTGAGAGACAACTTATTACACCTCCAAACATGTCCATTTGGGAAAGACCCTATTAAGTATCCCATGGGTGGACACAAGGCCTGGTCTCCTGGGTCACCTTTGGGGCACCACTGGCTAGAGATTCTTTCTCTGATGACAATCCCCATACCCCATCCTTCCCGACTCAGCGGACCAGGGGAAGGCATGGGTATACTTAAAACATGCTTTCCCAAAAGATCCCTAATTTCTATCAGTGGTTATTGTTCATGAGTCTACTGTCTCTCTTTTATGTTCTTTATGCTTTCAGATACCTTACATCCTTAGAATGGGGAGTTCAGAGTCGATCAGTTACTATGTGATGTGGTGCATCTTTTTATTTCTTCTGAATCAATTTCTTTCAGGCACCCAGGGATTTTTCTGTCTTGCTTTGATGTTGTTGAAACTGGGGCTTACCCAGAACCCACAGAGAAGTGTCTGAGAGGGAGCAGAGTCCCAATTGTCCATCTGCATCTCCCATCCCTGGGCCATGTCTTATACATGTGATGGAATTACCCTCAATTTTCACTAATAACACTTTTGCCATTAGTACTCCCTGTTTGGTGAAGGATTTTTAAACCTGTGCCTCACTTTTCCTTTTTCATAGACACTGGGATGTTTCTTTCTTTTGGGGCATTGGGCGGAAGGGGAAAAAAGACAGCTGGGGGGTGAGGGGAAGTGAGGAGCCTGGTGGCTGACGCCCCCCCTTGGGAGCCCCCTTACCTTTCGTGGACCCGGCCTCTTTCATCCCCTAGGGTAACAGTCACTGTACAGTTTTTATTCAGGTCAAACTTCTCACTGTATAAGTGATAGTCTGGTGTCACCCATCCGACCCAGACGCAGGAGGGGTCCTGTCCGGCAAAGATGCGGATTGCGTAGTAACACTGCTGGGGAGAGACCACAGAGGGGAGTGAGTGGCCCCCAGCTTGGGGGGGCCAGACCTGACAGACCCAATAAGGAGCCCACTTGGCCCTCTTTTCTCAAAAAGCACACACTGCTCTAGAGCTGAACTATGCTGCCCTCTAGACTTAGGATGGGCTGACTAGAGAATCTGGCTTCCTTATTCTTCCCCTTTCTGTGGTGCTTTAGCAGGGAGACAATGGAGCACTTAATCTACCAGCCTTTGCCCAGAGATACTACTGATGAAGTCAGGGCGCTGCCGTTCAGAATGGCCAGCACAGACCCCTCACCCTCTCCTGGGCATGGCCCTTGCCCTCAGAGACAGGACAGGGGGACTTCTGCTACACTTTCCCCTTCTCCAGGGAAGTGCCAAGTGTTTGTTGTTGTTTTGAAAGTCGTGAAAAAGACGCTGCAAAAGAAAAAGCCCACATCGTGGCCAAAGGTGCTGCGTGTGGCCACTGGGCTCGAGGACAGGCTGTGTTGAGAACTAGAGTAGTTCTCAGTGGGCATGGTTACCATCTGTGCAGTGTCCCACTATGCTAAGCTCACAGCTAAAGCACTGACGTAAGCTTCATCGTTTTCTTTATGAAATCGAGCACATCTATTCTCAGTGAAGTTACTTTTATGCATAGTCTGTTGTATTTTGTTGATTAAGAGATAAAAGGGTCAGCTGGACAAACTGGGGCTTGAATCTTACCACTGGCAGCTATTAACTGGGTGACCTTGGTCAGGTCACTTGTCCTGTGTTTCAGAGTGTATCATATTGTCCATCTCGTGGGGCTGCTGTGGGAGTGCGGTGGGAAGGGGATACCCTGCACACAGTAAGTGTGTGACCTGCTGTAGCAACAATGTTATTCCTGATCATGGTTAACCCACCACCTCGGAACTGCAGGATAACTTTACAGAAGGGGTGACATTTCTTCCAAAGACATTTTTTTTTGGTCAGGTGCTCAAGAAGGATGAGAGAAAAAGAAATTAGCAAGCGTTGCTTTCTGACAATTGTCTAGCTAGAGAAAAGGGACCAAAATCAGCTTCCATCATCTGGACTCTTCCCTGCTCCTTCTTCTCACTTGATTGTTTTCAACATTATTCCTGGCACTGCTCAGAGAGATGGGAGAGTTGATTCATAGAAGTTTACATAAAAGAACAAACAAAAGGATTAAATGAAAGAGCCTCCCCCGCCCCCCCCATGTTCATTTCAGTCAGAAAGGCAGCGCTGGTCCCTGGTGGCCAATGGGCACAAGCACAAAATGGTGCCCAATTAGGAGCTCCAGGTGGAGCTTCTGCTTTGTACTGAGTAACTGTCTTTCTTTTCCCCATTTGAGAAATGTCGGAGATGTGTTCTGGAAGCATCAAGATGGATAGTAAAAGACACAGTAATTGGCAATTAAATAGGATCTCTAGACAGATCTTTGCTGTAAGGGGCATATTACCAGGCACAACAAAGAATCAAATAATTAAAACCATAATTGAGCACATTTACTTACTGTTGTTGTATGAGAGAGTATTTCTTGCATCTGTTTCCTGGGGCAGGGTTTGGCGAGGGGGAAGATAATCCATGTTTTAGTTATTCGGCTGTATAGAGAATTCCACAACTCTGACAGGCAATTGATCTACCTTTAATGATGATGGCAAGTTTAGAAAAGTATTTCCTATACATGAGCGGCCCCAATTGGTCTTGGGACGTGGGCATTTGTAATCTGCCACCACATGCCAAGGCTGCGACTCCCATCCCCTGTCTCTCAGCCCAGCTGGTAAGTCAGAGCTAGGGGGAGGTAGGGAAGATTGAAATAATGTAGGCAGGGATACCTCTGAATACCCTGTCCTGTTCTTTCAAGCAGCTGTACTTGTTAAAAGCCACGTAGAGAGTGAAAGTCTAGAGGAAACCCGGACACGAGAGCTCCAGAGGGGCAGACATACACCAATGATTAGAAATAGACATTAAAGGAAAGAAAGACAGCAAGGAACGTATTCCCTATCAGGAAAGGAAGAAGTCCTAGTCACTCATAAGTTACACAGCTGCAGGGTTGGACCCTGGCCATAGTTATATAAAGAAGGCACGATTTGCCTCTAGAGGCTTTTAATTTCACACAAAGGCAACAACAATTGCACCCTCTCATGTACTTATATTCCTTTTACTCCAGAAACACCGGATATGTAGGCTGCAAGGAGGCTAAGGACCTAGAGGGCTCAAGAAAAGCAGAAACGTTTCCACTAGACGTGACCCTGTTTGGCTTGACTGGCCCCCCGATTACGCATTGCACCAACACCCACATGCATGTGTATGCACACACTTGTGTACAGACACATTCTGGTTTCTTTACCTGACTGAAAGCAGAGGGAGCCCTACCCACCTGTGCTCAGGCAGAGTAAGAAACAGAGACGGAAAGTGAACTTCAGGGCACACATGAGGAGCATGTCTAAGAGCGGGGGGCCTTGCCCTCACCTTTTCTGGAAAGCGTCACTGTCCAGACAGGGGCTGTGGCTGAAGGAGGAGTGGCACTCGACGGGCATGCTCAAGCGGCAGTAGATCATGTTGGCATCGCTGTTCTGTGTGCCGAACGTCTTGTGGGTCACCTTGAGGCATGGAGGGCTGTCCATGGTGCCATCGATCCTCACGACCTGGAAACACCATGGATCCTTACCTGACACACCCGAGGCCTGATCTCGACCTTGTCCCTCCTTCCCTCATTGCTATTCCATATGTCATGGCTTTCTGTGAACTATAAAAGTTGTCACCAGTGATAACCAAACCGTTACTCTCACTGTTACTTGGATCCTGCTCCACAGAAAATAACAGATCTGCCTCTGGCTGGAGAAATTAGAGATTTCAGAGCACGCCCACTAGGTTTTCTGCAAGATCAAGGATGGAGAACGGGTGTAACAGAGGGGGTGGTATCTGGATGATGCAGCATAGCATCTGCCAAAGATAACCTTTCAGGTCAGGGGGCAAGTGGCTAAAGGACAAAATGTTTCCAAAGATTTCCCCTGTCAGTGGGCAAGAGACTATTTAAGGAAAAAGACAGCAGAAAGCCTAAAGCTCCAGGAGAGACATCATGGCTCCCTTGGAGGGGTCATCTCCCACCTGGCACATTTCCCAGCCCCACCACAATCACAGCCTGAGGGTTGAGGGACCTCTGAATACCAGGGAAATTCCCAGTGCCTGCACATAGCACTGCAAGGGATGGGGCTGGAGGAGGAAAGAGCAAAACTGGGTTTTTTAAACGTGTGTGTGTGTGTGTGCGCGTGCGTGTGTGTGTGTGTGTGGTGGGGGTGGGGGCAGAGGAAGTAAAGTAAGACTTACACTAATAATAATTTTCTTATGGTCTAAGTATCCCCCTACGTTCTAGAGAACAGTTCCTATCCTGGGGTCTCTGAGTGTGCTTACCTATTTTTGTGTGGTGTGTCTATTTTTCTAACAGGGTCTCCGATTCCATCAGTTTGTCAAAGGGGTTCCTGACCTCTAAAAGTTTATGAGCCAGCTTTCTAAAGTGCTGATCAGGGGTGCCTGGATGGCTCAGTCGGTTAAGCATCTGCCTTCGGCTCGGGTCGTGGTCCCAGGGTCCTGGGATTGAGCCCTGCATTGGGCTCTCTGCTCAGCGGGAAGCCTGCTTCTCCCTCTCCCACTCCCCCTGCTTGTGTTCCCTCTCTTGCTGTGTCTCTCTCTGTCAAATAAATAAAATCTTAAAAAAAAAGGTGCTGATCAGGTAAGAATCACATATAAAAGTCTCTACTATTTAAGACTGTGGGGAAAAGGAAAGGATTAAGAGTTGGTGCTTGTTGGATATGCACTGGAAGGTGAGTTAAGGGAACTTACTGTCAGGTGGAAGCAAGCCACTGCGTCTCATGCTTCAAGGTTGCTGATCTGTCTGACTTTCCATTAGCCCCCTTCCCCACCCCCTGACCCTCCCATGAATCAAACCATGGTGGGCGCTGGCAAACAGGGGCAAGCAGATGGAGAACCAGCACCCATATCAGGCCCCTTACAATTTCTGGCTCCTCTGAGCTCCCTCCTACAAGATGAGGGTATCATAATCAACGGCTACGTGTCAGCTTAAAATGCTGGAAGTAATTCTACAGAAATATATAGGACTGAAAAGACACCATATTATGAGCTTAGAACTAGGTCTGGGACATACCATCTTGAGTAGAGGTACTGAATTTTTTCAGGAAAACAACATTTAAGGTGTTGGGATACATATGGCCATAGCAGTACAGAAACATCTGGAGGAAACACAGTGGCTGGCCCAAAGGCCCGGGGACTGATCTACAAGAATGTCTCTGCACGGTGGATGCCATTTGCAAGATGCCCTTGAGCTGCCCCAATAAACATGCCCACGATTACGGCTCTGAGGGTCAGCGGGGTGGCAGCTGGGAGGCAGCCCAGGCATGGACTAGATAAGCAGCTGCCTGTTGACAGGAGCATTAGCAGGAGCTTAGTGCCTTGGCCCACCTGCCCTGCCAGGGCCACCCACGATGTGTAACCTTACCTCTATATGGGGATGATCCTTTGGCACGTTGACAAACGTTGGGAGGCGCTTGCTGAACCACATCGCCACGTCGCGGTTCATGTTGACAGCAAAAGGCTCAAAGCCCTCTTGGAGGCCGCACATGGTATAAAACTTGAAGGTACTGGCATCCATCCCGAGATTCATGCGGCCGATCTGAGACAGTCCGAGAGAGCAGATGGGCACAAAGCCTGCAGAATGGTGCAAGAGAGCCTGCTTCAGCCTACAGGACCATTGCAGGAAGCTGTGAGCACGTCAGACCTTAGCTTTCTTCACAGCTCTGAGTCCAGGAGGAAAGATGGGACACCATCCTTTGGCTGGCACACAGACTCAACAGGAGGTCACATGGAGTCTATGGCTGCCATTGGTGTCTGGGGAAGAGAACTGACTTTGGTTCAACATGATTTGGGGGAGAAACAACCATCCAACTGAGATTATTCTCCGGGTGTAAATACATATCAGCTGGAAGAGTAAAAACCAGTAAGAGGATAAGTAAAATTCTTTATCTCTGTTTTTGTTAAAACTGACATTAGGCCCTGGGAAATTTTAAACGCTGCCAAGAACAAAACAACCCAAGGAGCCTAAAGAAGGACTTGGTACAAACAGCCTGTCTCAGCCTCTTCCCCAGTGAAATGGGTGGTCTCAGGGTTCTTCCTGTTTTGAGTCTGATTCTGAATGCTGACTCTGGGGCTTTACAAAATACTGTTTACAAACTGCCAGGCCCCCAGCCTGCATTGCGCCCCCACCCCCCAAGCAGGACGTGAGATTTCCCAGCAAGAGCTGTGGGCAGTTCCTCCCTCCCCTCCTGCACTTACGGTCTCTTTCCAAGCTTACGCCTGCATCTCCTCATATTAATAACCTGCCAGGCAGAATATTCCAGAGCAGAAGTTCAAACTGTTTGCAGGATATTTACAAATCATAATTGTGGACCGACACATTAGCAGAGCTGGGCAAGCATTAATCACCCCGGGTGGGTGTGGGAGGCAGGTGTTGCGAGAGCATTTGAAAGGAGAGGAAGGGCTCTGAGGCCAGTGGCTTAAGCAGGGGCTGGAGACCCCACAAAATCAACTGGTGTCACTCCTAAGACGGGAGTGTTTATTTAAGGGGAAATTTAAAGGCTACCTTCGGGAGAATTTACATTCAACAGCAAGCTCTTTTGTCCGTAGAAACCAAGGGCAAAATCCACTCTTCCTAGAGATAGTGCTGATATACCATTACCCGAGCCACAGAGTATCTATGTAGATGAAGCACAGAAGTGAGAAGTAAATCACTCGCAAGCTAAATTGGTTGCTTCCAGAAACTGTCAAACTCATTTAGGACACTATTTGATACCAATTGGTATCATTTCAAATAAGAGAGCTTGAATGCAATGCTAGCACAATGAGGGTGATGTTTATACAGAGAGCCTCCGCTCAGGGACACCGAGGACTGAGAGTAGGGGGTGGCCTGGCCCTCCGGCAGGTAGATGCACAGCTCAGATAAGCACCCCTTCAGGCAACCTCCAGAGCGGTGCTGGGCTTCTGGCAGTTTTGTGCCAGAGACTGTGATAGAGGAAAGGATCTCCTTTCTGCAGGGAGTTTTTATAAGGGACCCTTGGAAATCTGATTCTGGTGGAATGAGCATTGATGGTTAGCAACATTTCTTGGGTCCCCACTGGGACAGAGGGCTCTGCGATGCAAAGGAAGGAAACTATCCTGATCCCAAGGCACTTCTACAAACAGGGACAAAAACGGAATAGTGAGGAGTGAATGTTCTGCTGTAAAGCATCGCTACTCCCAAGACCGCATTTTGGCTTCTGCTAAAGGGGCTAACACAACCCAGAACACTGCCACCATAGTATCCGTAACTTGGAGCCAGGATCACAAAGCAGTGTCACCCTGATGTGAGCAGAGAAAGGACCTCTTAAGAGCATCGGTCTTCTCTTTCTTCTTCTCTACTGACTTGGGTGGTGGAATGCATGAGCAGTAGGCACAAAAGCCCGAGTGGGAAGAAGCCGGGATGAGAACTTCTGAATAACTCAAGTCACACCAAAAACTCCCTAGTCACAGCCCCCATGGTGATGTAAGACACATGCAGAAGGAAAACAGGTAATATGTGAGGGAAGCCTTTTTTCTAAGGGACTTGGGCTCCTCTTCATTCCTAAGCTACCAGCAAAGTGGACAGCACTTCATTGAGGACAGAATTGAAGACTTGAGGAGCTAATGGACCTGACCAAGGTCATGAGAAAGGCAAGCAGCAAAATGGGACAAGATCCCACGTACTCTGACTCATAGACCCAGCTGCCAGTCAGTGTGCAAGAGAAGGGGTGAATGTTCCAGGGGATGAATGCCCTAGGTTTAAATAGCAGTCAGGTCCTGGGACAGAGGATTGCACTCATTACAGAGTCAAGTGCTATCCCTACAGGACAGCTGCAGGGGAGAGCAGAACAGAGCCTGAGAGAAGGCAGGGCTGCACCAGTTACAGATGGGGTAGCTGTGGAGGAAAGACTGTTCGACACCGCCTGGGACTGGGCGGACACAGCTGGGACAGCTCTGTAAAACAGCTGAAAAGAAGCTTAATCCAAAGCCTGGATCAGAAAAGAGAAAACCAAGAAAGGACCAAGAGCAAAGATAAATCCTCATAAGGTGTTAGTAATTTCTCCCGGGGAAGAATACTTGGTAACTAGATACATTGAATCAGCTCACTCCACCTGGCTGAGAGGATCTAGCTTATGATCTTTCCATTTCTAAAAGTTTTTTTCTTGAGGCATTAAAATTTCATGTAACTTTCTGACTCTGCCTGATAGATAAGGGTGGGGTGGGGGGGTACAATGATGATAAACCACAACAGCTAACATTTATCAAGTACTTTCTAGGCGTTGGGCACTGGGCTTAGTGCTTTGTAGATTTAGCTCATGATTATGCCCATTTTACAGAATAGGAAACTGAGGCTTAGCAAGCTGGATAACTTGCTCAAGGTCTGTCACCTGGTAAACATGTGAGCCAGAATGTGAAAAAGGCTGCCAGAGAAGCAGTCCAGAGCAAGCAATGGGGACTAAGTCTAGGATGCCTGCTTTCTAATTCTTACCTACAGTGACTTGCTTTGTGACCTTTTCTTCACTTTCCCTAAGTGTTATGTCATTGACCAGTTTGCCTCCAGATAAAGCAGCTGGAGACCCACAACCACAAAGCACTGACGGCCCCTTAGATGAAAAGGGCTACTTCTCAAGTGGCCACATAGCTTCCTGGAGTAAATCTGGATAAAAAGATCATTTGGTAAGGCCACATGGCATCAGAGTGAGCAATGACTCTCATAAACAAGGGTTTGCACTTTGCACACAACTCAGTTAACCCTTAGCTTCAAATGAAACTGGAAAAGAGGACAGAAACCAAAGGGGAAAAGAAATACCCCTCCCTATATGCAGCTTAATAGGTGCCATATGCTGACGGCATTTTTTTTTTTTAAAGATTTATCTATTTATTTATTTATTTGAGAGAGAGAGAATGAGAGACAGAGAGCATGAGAGGGAGGAGGGTCAGAGGGAGAAGCAGACTCCCTGCCGAGCAGGGAGCCTGATGCGGGACTCGATCCCGGGACTCCAGGATCATGACCTGAGCCGAAGGCAGTCGCTTAACCAACTGAGCCACCCAGGCGCCCGCTGACGTTATTTTTAAAGATCCATTCATTTATTTGAGAGAGAGAAAGAGAGAGAGACAGATAGAGAAGGAGCAGGAGGGGCAGAGGGAGAAAGAGAGAGAATCCCAAGCAGACTCCATGCTCAGCATGGAGCTTGATGCGGGGCTCGATCCCACGATACTGAGATCACAACCTGAGCCAAAACCAAGAGTCAGACGCTCAACTGACTGCACCACCCAGGCGGCCCAGTACACTGACATTTTTGAAGAGGTTTCTGGAGAAAATGGCATTATCTTGAACCACGATGTGATGCCACGTTCCACAGGAGAGGAACGGCAAGAACACAGGCATTTAAATTCTGCAGAGGACTCCAGGCTCCGCTAAATTTTGTCTCACAAGGCCCCTTGACTAGTTCTATGATTAGGAAGAGAGAGAGCCAGCTAATTCAGGAGCTCGGGAAAAAAAAACAAAAAAACAAAAAAACCTTGTTCCCTAGAAAATCTAAACCAGGGACCCTTTGTGAATCCATTTCAAGCTGCGGAAAGACATGAGAGCAGCTCACTACCGGTAAAGGAACAACTGAGATCTTGGAGAGCAGTGGTTAGAGGAGCGCCCAGGCCATTGCCCGGGTGTTTCTGAGAGTCTCCCTCCAGTAGCACGTGCTCTCCCCATTCATTTTCATTTCTCGCTAGGCCTCAGGAAGATGGAGTTCAGGGGCAGGACAGAGGTCGTCAGGAGCCTTGTAGCCAGCACCTGAAATGAGGGGCTGTGCTGCCTGGCTCTAGCTGCTTTGGGCACCTTAGCACCCACCTGGAGTGAGAATGGCGGGGGACCTTCCGGACCTGTGTGGTTTGCTTGCAAATGACAGTGACACCTCCTGCAGATATGTTTCATCTGCCACCTACGGAAGAGCTGCCAGCAGAGCTGGGGGATCTGCAAAGCCCTGATGAGCCCCTGGGAGGAACAGCCCGGAGGCCCCCCCCTGCAGAGAGCAAAGCTGCAGTGGAGCATTTTGTCTCCCTGGGGAGCGGGGAGAGCCTGGCAGGGAGGAGGCCCGGGAGACTGCAGGAAAGCTGTGCTCCGCCTAACAGGACGTTCAGAATTGTATTTTCCTTTCCTTTTTTTATATTTTATTTATTTATTTGAGAGAGAGAGAGCATATCAGAGGGAGAGGCAGACTCCCCGCTGAGCAGGGAGCCTGATGCGGGGCTCTATCCCAGGACTCCAGGATCATGACCTGAGCCAAAGGCAGTCGCTTAACCAACTGAGCCACCCAGGCGCCCCAGGTATCTTCCTTTCCTTAAATAAAAAAGCAGACTAATAGCAAAAGTTTCACCAGGGAAGCTTCTGAGCTTCCAGATGCTATGAGGTGACAACACAGAGAACTGTGATGGTCCAGGCCAGGGATCCGAGTAGGGAACAATGATTAGGACACTCCTAATGAGGCAGATAAGCGTGTATCAACTATGATGCTAAAGAGGATGGAGATAACAATTTAGAAATAACCCAGGGGAAAACAGTCATGCTTTGGAATGCCTGTCCCCACCCCTTCCCCCAAAGGACTAGAAACTTCCCACCAGCATCACTTCCACTGGGGGAATGGCCTGAATCCAGGCTGGGTTACTGGCAACCAGAACATAAGCCTAGACGGGATTCTGCTTTAGGGGGGCTACTGTGCACAAAATGCTTTATTTTCAAAAGCTGCTTTTCATAACAGCTCAAGGCAAGAATTGCTGCCACTTTCCACCTTATGCAGAGAGCAGAGAGTGGCTAGAGGGCTATTCCAGGCCTCTGGGTTATTGTTATCAAAGAATGGCATGCTGACTTCCTTTCAACTGTCCTTCTGCAGACTCCTGAGCCATCACAGAACAGAAAGAGCCTTCTAGTTATCTTGCCTTTGTATTATTAAATTGCAGTACAACATTACAGCATAATATGTTAACACAATATGGTACAATTCTATCATAAAACAGCTCACTAATAATAGACTTTGCTATTCTGAAGGTCAGATCATGTCCCCATACACAAAAGGTCTAGGAGGCATTTCTTTCATTACAACACAGATTGTAATGAAAAGCAGAGTTACTGTAAAACATCCCTCTTCTTTATAGTATTCTGCTCAAACCCTACAACAGCTCCCACGTCTGAGTCAAGTCCAAGGGCGCTTGGCCCAGGTTAGACAACACAAATTTCTTGAATGAAAAGACTGAGTCTTGGTATTCGAGGCTGTCACCTGCACCTTCTCTATCTTCACAGCTTTGTCTTCCATAAATTCCACGCATAAATCTTCCAGACTCCTGCACCCTTTCCTGCCTTTTCCCGATTCCACACTATTACTCACACTACTCATACACTATTATTCTAACTGTAGTTATACCCCCAGAAGGGAATACTCTGCTTCTTAGGGATGGACTTCTCAGATTCTTTATTTCACATTTAGTTCCAAGCCCGTATTTCTAGAATTTCCTTTCTGTATTCCTCATTTGCCATTTCTAACATACTACATTGTGTTATGAGCTCTCTTTTCATATTTGTGTGTTATTTATTTTTACAACAAGAAAATGAGCCCCTTCACATTGCTATGGCTTGCATTTATATATACTTTGGACCACCGTTTCTCATGCTTTAATGTGCAAACCATTGGAGTATGTTGTCAGCAGTTTGGCATGGGGGCCTGGGATCCTGCATTTCTCACACATGGGCTACACTTTGAGGAGCAAGGCTTTAGACTTTACAGAGTTCTCATAATTCTGCACAACAGACAAGATTCTTAGCTCTTCCTTATGTGGGGCCAAAGCCTTGTAGGTAAGTAACCTCCCTTGGTTCGTACACAGTAGAGTCAGGAGAAGGTCTCTGGTCCTTGGACTCTTTTTCCTTAGGGAGCTACTTTCCTTGGGGATGAGCCTCAGTCTTCTAGTTCTTCCTTCTGGCCTCAAGATGAGAGCACTGTGTGTGGTGGGTACTTGGCAGATAGTGGTTTCCTAAGCACAGTGTCAGAAGAGGGCTCTTCTATCCTGCCCTCCTGTCCTACACATTTCAATTGCTGTGCCTCTGAGTGGCACAGAAGTCATTCTTTCTGCTGTTAACATCTTTCCCACATGTGTCCGAGACCAGGATTCTTTGCAGAAGGCATGAAAATATGACCCCATCTGGCTTCAGTTGTCTTGTCTTTCTAGGAAAAGACACTGACTTGCAACCTTTCTATTTCCCCAAATATGTGGCTTATAGAGAAACCTTAAAAGTTCTCTTAGAGTATAGTTAGGTACAGATAATAGGTGTCCCTAAAAAGCATGAAAAGGATTTATAAAGTTAAAAATTCTGTCAATAAAGGATATTTATGCTATTATACATACAATTACACATATTTCTGCTGTTCTTGCTTAGGTAGTTTTATCTTTTTTAGCTTGCTAGGTGAAAATGGTTTGTTTTTGTAGAGTGTCAGAAATTTAGAGCTAACAGGAGCCCTAATCCTTTACAGAGGGGGGAGATGAGGTTAAACAAAGTCAACCCACGATGTCACAGGTGGAGAGGGGTAGAGGCAGGGGGAAAGCCCAGGTCACCTGACCCAGAGCGGCCTCTTGCCTTCTCAACTACGCCGCCTCATCCTCGTCTATAATGAAGAAGAGAGAGGGCCAGCATCAAGCATAGGGGCATACATACAGTGGGTATTAAGTCATCTCCCTGGAACTTTCTATCTGAGAAGGATGTCGGAACTTATATGGTCCATCCTCTAATTTTCTGGTATAGAGGAAAGAAGTGAAGCCCAGAGAGGTCAAGCCAAGACTCTCTAGGAGCCACACAGCCTTTCAGGAGTGAGTCAGCTAACTCACAGTGCAGTGCTCCTTCTCCTATACGCGGCCAACCACGTTTGTACCTAATGTAGTTATGCGACAGGAAATGAGAAACGCTCACGGCTGCTCTGTGTGGCTGGAGGCACTGGCCTGACTGCCGTCTATTCAGGGCCATTAATGAGTGCAACTGTGCTTGGGTTTCACAGCATGTCTGAATTCCAAAACAAATTATATTTCATTCAAGGGAACAGCTAAGTTGAACTTTTATGTCTCAATGGTTCTCATCAAAGCATAAAGTTCAATTACACAAACATGCGGACTGACACTGACTTTTCTATTCTCCCAGGGCCTAAGTCCATATGCAATTAGCATTTCCTTTGTAATACTGGGAAACCTTAACAGGCCAAGGCGCAGAGGGGAGGGAACCTGAGGAGAGCGTCTTCATCTATCTAGAAGTTCAAAACTTATATTTATGCTGTACATACCAACTATCACCATTGTTTGTCTTGACTCTTCAAAAATGATAGTACACCACCAGAGTTTCAAGGAGGCAGATGAGCTCACCCAGCTCTCCCTGGATTTTCCCTCAATTCACAGAGCTGGAATGGGGGTGGGGGAAGGTGGTAGATTTACCGTTCTCAATCTCGTAATCAGCGAAGGCGAGTTCAGAGCCTTTGTTGGTGATCAGCAGCTCCCCATTCAGTGTGAAGATCATCGAAGCATCATCCAGGTTAATCATACAGCCAACCACATCCCCTGGCTGCCATGTACGTCCAAAATACCCGCTGCCCTGATGCCACCGCTGGCCCTAGGAAACAAGACCCCAGGGCTTAGAGGACTGGAGGTCCTAAAAACCCCCACCCAGCTGAAGAAATGACTCCACAAGCAATTTCTCCTAACTGGTAGTGGTACCTGGTTTCTACAAGGTACTCATACCTCTACCAGGGACAACTCACATGGAGGAATGACCTAGCTCACAAACAAATGAAACCGAGTTACATAGGCTCATCAGAAAAGGTAGCCGGAGTCTCCCAATACCTAGCCGGCCATGACAGCGAGCAGAACTCACTCTGGGACAAAGTGGTAAGATTTCCGCACATACTAGCTGCAGTGTGTTCTGTGACCTTCCTCTGGAATGGAGGCAATGGGCTCAAGTACAAGGGCAGATATGGAGGTTACAGAAAGGATGTGGGCACACAGTCCTCTCCTTTATCAGAGCAAAGAGCAAAGTGACCATAGCTAGGTCATGATCACTCGATGATCTAAATTAGCCAGTGGTGGTGGTGACTCACTTTGAAGCCAGAGATCCAGACACTCAGTACTTCCAATTTCCAGGGAAATGTTTGGAGCAGAGAAACTTGGACTGGGGACATGCAGACAGTATCCAGACTCACCCTGCTGCCTTCGAACACAAAGGCTTGGTCATCAGCGCCCAGCTCAATGTCAGGCCGACAGCCCGGCCTGGCCCAGCCAACGCGCATGTCTCCTCCGGTCACCACCTCAAACTCAAAATACCACTTTCCAGATCTCACTGCATAAGACCGCTCTACCCGGAAAAATCGAATCTTGTCTATGCTGACTTTCTCCACAGCTGGGTCAGCTATTGTGAGAAGGAGAGGAGCAGAGGGTGCAGGAGGTAAAGAGAGAACACAGGCCTTTAATAATTAGGTAGCATTCCTCAAAAGAATTTCACAACAACAAAGACTGACAGATCTACCACTACCCAACATGGCATTTTGTTCCTAATAGAATAATCACCATTATCATCATATCATAATCAGAATATAAGCTAACACTCACTGAGTGATTACTTTGTGGTAGATCCTTTAGAAACTATACATAGCAACAATCCTATGAGGTCAGTAATACTGTCTTCACTTTACAGATGAAAAAATTGAGGCTCAGAAAGGTTTACTTTTCAAGATCACAGAGCCCATAAGCTGAGCAGAGAGTAAGGATTTGAACCCAGATTTGTCTTACGCCAAATCTATCCCCTTAATCGCTTGTAATACACCCTAATTTGCCTATAGTACTCTTAGGTATGGGATGACATGACATGTTCATCAATTATGGGCTGGTGATTTTAATCAGTGCTAGAATTCAATTTAGAGATGAGACAGCCTGGCCCCAAAGTAAGCTGGTATTCACGTGTTTGGTAAATAAGAGAAATAAAGGTTTTGTGACCAAATATCCCAAAAAGAGCAGCTAAGCTGTAGGATCACTTATTCCCAACAGGATTGGGTCACAGAAGCGCTCACCATAGAAACTCATCACAGAGTTTAAACATGGTTCTCCTCCCTCCTCCCCTCACTTGTTAAAATACGCCATTTAGTTTAGTGCTCTTCGGTACCAATATCATTTCTAATAGTACATGTTAGACTTATTCGAAGTCAGCATTTCTGCAGAAGAGGACCGGTTTAGTCAACCGGGACCAGAATGAACAATCTCAACTCATTACCCAGTTCTTGGTCCGATGGCTCAATGTTATAGCCGTAACCAACAAATGTGCGAACAGCTTCCCGAAGGCTGTCCCTATTGGACTTCTTGGTACGCTCATCCAGTAATACGTATGGCACCAGCCGGGGATTTCTTTTGTTCTTCAAATCCTATGTGAAGCCAGAGAAAAGAGGTTCTAAGAAAATACATTTCATCTTTACCAAGAGCTTGTCCCACTTACATAGTCCCAGCCACAAACCTGGCTTCCTCGTATCAGCCTACCAGCTCTTCTTCCCCCAGTGCCTTGATATTTAGCAATATACTCATTTACTACTTTGCTTCAGGATTAAATGAATATAAATGGAAAGGTTTTGCTAATGTTCAAAGCTAGCATTAAAAAGCACTTTTTTTTTTTTAAAGATTTTATTCATTTGACAGAGAGAGAAACAGTGAGAGAGGGAACACAAGCAGGGGGAGTGGGAGAGGGAGAAGCAGGCCTCCTGCTGAGCAGGGAGCCCTATGCGGGGCTCGATCCCAGGACCCTGGGATCATGACCTGAGCCGAAGGCAGGCACTTAACGACTGAGCCACCCAGGCGCCCCTAAAAAGCACATTTTAATAATGCCAGCCTGTGAATAAAGTGAAGTGTCATGAAATTGGTTAGAAACCTCTATTCCCAAGGCAAGGCGGATGGGGATTTACATAACTATTCCCCTGTGGAAGACCATTCCATGATTTAAACGGTTAGAGTCTCCTCACAACAGTCGCTCCACAGAGAAACAATGTAGAGAAACACCTGTGTTCACAGAGAAACATCAGAAAAGGTGGCAGAGGGGCGCCTGGGTGGCTTGGTCCGTTGAGTGTCTGCGTTCGGCTCAGGTCATGATCCCAGGGTCCTGGGATCGAGTCCCGCATTGGGCTCCCCGCTGGCAGGAAACCTGCTTCTCCCTCTCCCACTCCCCCTGCTTGTGTTCCTGCTCTCGCTGTCTCTCTCTGTCAAATAAATAAATAAAATCTTAAAAAAAAAGAAAAGGTGGCAGAGCCATGGGGAGTCCATTTCATTGTAGTAGACACACGTTTGTATTAGAGTCCTCCTCATTTCCTTAGGGAGGACTAAGACGACAATAGAAATGATTGCAGTCATAAGTCACTATAAACGAATCTGCCCGACACGCTGTTTTGAGCTCCCTTTCCCCCTCTCCACCATGATTTCCATAGTGGTGGTCTTCTTGGTTTCCAGACATGTGCAGAGCTAGAGGCTCAGGCATGAACAAACATGTGTACACACAACTACCCCTGAACTTCCCTGATAGCAATCCGGGCACTTAAAGAGATGAGGGATTACTTTAAGGAGAGATGGTTTGGCTCTAAGCTCCACCTAATTCTATGCTGGTCCCTGGTTCTTGGGCTGTCTGCTGTGTAAGCCAAGAAGTCTGCCCAGGAGTCCTGGCCCAATGGGCTAAAGTAAGGGGCACAGGCTTCTTGGCGGGCTGGTTTGCTGCTCTCCTTCCCCTCCTTTCCACCTTCAGTGGTAGATACCTGGGACCGTCCTAGAAACACTGACCTCTAATGCTGATTTGTGGAAGGCTTACCCTGGCCTTGCAGAGTGGCATGAAAGCTCAGGTCTCCAGGAGGCAAACAGCAAGACAGGGAATGAGGGAAGATGCGGCCAGTGGGCACATACAAGGGAACACGATCATAAGTGAACCAGACTAACAAGGGAAAGGTAAGCCTATCCATTTCTGCAAAATTGGAATTATGCCTAGAGTTAATGTCAATGTGACCATTACAAATTCCATCCAGTCCCCTGATTCTATAAATGACGAGTGTGCTGAGGCATGAGGGGATATAGTGCAAGGGGCACCTTCCATCTTCCAATCTAATACCCACCAAAGCAAAATGGCATTTTGATGGATGACCACGTCTCCTAGCTTTTGCAGCAGGCTTGACCCAGCACTTCTCACCTGTTGGATGCCATAGGTCCATCCTTGTTTTATTCTGTCTTTGGCCCAAACGTTATGTGCATTTTCTGCAAGCTTATCCACTAAAATTTCTTGAGGAGGTAACAGCTTCACATCAGACAGATCCAAAGGGGCTGGCTTGTAGCCATTGGACATCATATAGCTACAAGTAAAAAAGTATATATTTTTTGAACAGATCTCGATGACTCCCCCATTCCAGATCTTAGCACATGGTAAGAACACCATGAAAATAAGGCTACGGTCTCAGGTTCTATCCTTTGGCAGAATGGATAGCTCAGCTCTCTTTCAAGTCCTTAGATGAAGCCCTCATACGCCATCCTTTTTGCCAATGTGTGTCACAGATTCTACAGACTGTTGCAGAAAGTGGATGGTCAGAGCAATTCAGCCTCATTTCGAAGAAACCTACTGGTGTGCCTGACCAACGAGGGGCACATTCAGTGTGCTGCAGTGTTACGTACGGCCCCTTCAACTCCCACAACGCAAAGGTTACAACCAGATTGGCAAGGACAAGACCTTGAGCCAAAAGATTTCTTATAAATCAGTGGAGAATGATTACTCAATCTCAGAAAGTTAAACCTTTACTTTGGGACTTAAGAAAGAAAATCATGACCTCCAAGGATTTGTGAGCTGGAGTGACCTTCATGGTATGCTCTTCAATCCAGGAACCACAGCCTCAAATGTCTGTAATTTGGTAGGTAGTTTGATAGCTCATGTGAAGATGGGAAAAGGCTGAGTATGAGCCCGGGTAGATACACTGCATGAATGGAGAGGGCCGGGGCACGCTGCAGAGGGACTCGCAGGAAAGTAGCTGATCGTCGCTATGTGGGAACGGGAGTCTGGAGGCACCCATGGCCCTGGGGCCACTGAGTGCCCACATCAGAGCCAGAACTCGAATGTTGCTGACTTGTAGACCAGGGCTCTGTCTACGTAGGAACTGCCGAGCAGCATAAGATGCAGGGGCTGCTACAGGCATTAAATACTGCCCATCATCCACCTTCGTGGGATGCCGGATCCTAGGCAGAGTCAACATGGGCTGACTGTTGAGCACTGACCCCAGCAGCCTGATCAGCAAGTTACCCCTCCAGCTTCTGCCTCGCAGATGTGCTGCTCTCAGCATCTGGAGTTGCCTCTGTGAGTGGCACCTGGCAGCTTGGGAGTGTCACAGGGAAGAAGGGGAAGAGAAACATTTGATTAAAGCTGGTGCCACCGTGGCTCAGAAGTAATTACGACACCTGCGTGTGCACGGAGGGCGAGCAAGCGAGCGAGCCAGTGGAGGTGCCAGGGAGCCCACATCCGAGTGTGTAAGAATGGGTGCCTCTCTGTGATTGTACAAGTGAGAGGGAGAGTAGGACACAGGCAGATTTAGGGGCCGAATTCAATCTTGGCAGAGACAACCGTTTCCACAAAGGACTTACCAGGCTGGCCCAATGCCAGAGGAGTGAATCTTTGCTCTGGCTACCAACCATTCCCAAGCCCCTGTGGCCAACTGGTGTTCTTAAAGGCCAAAGGCTGTGTGCCCCTCTGAGAGCCACATCTCCGGGCTTAGAACTAATGATAGCGATGTAGGTTCTCGTCGAAGGAGGGAAAAGAGGGAAAGCCTGGAAACACTTGTACTTTGGCAGACTTCTGCCTGGAATTTACAGTGCAGTCGAAAAACTGGAAGAGGCGTCCTCAACGGGTGCTAGCAAGCATCTGGGGCCATCACCTGCCTTTGCGCACGGGCCTCCCATCCGCCCAGTTAAAAAATTCAGACTGAAGCACGCAAGTCTTCGGTCATTAAAAAAAAAATCACTTACTTTTTGGGCAATTTGACCTTCTTGAGATCCTCCTCAGCAGCTGGATTCACATGAGCAATGTGGCACCCCAGGGCCAGGAGGGTTCTATAATGTAACAGAGGGAGAGCACAAGGAAGGGTCTGCTTGATGCAGCGCAGCAAGAACCCTCACCTGCATCTGAGTTGATCAATAACAATGGTGGATGTGTTCCTTACTATGCTAAAGCCTCCTGTGGCATGAATAATCACCATTTCCGCTCGTTTATCAGAATGCATCATGTTTTCAAGGCAAGAGACATACCTTCGCAATATGGTTATGAGGCATTAAATCACCTGCTCACGGTTTAGTCCACATTCAATTCAATTAAACACTTACTTTAAGGTTTCAGTTGACATTTGTAGGTTATAATTCTTCTCAGTTTCAGGCAGCTTTGAAAACTCCACAAGACAGGGGTGTTGTCTTTTATTGTCGTCCCGTATCTAGGTGACAACATAAGGAAAAATACAATTTGAGTTTTGACAATAGGCACTGCCCTGGAAAACAGAAAAGGACATGCTTCGAAAGATGGCCCAGGCAATCCATATCAGGCAAGACAAAGACAGTTATTTGCTGATAGTCAAATAGACAATCTCCTCTCTAGTCAATGATACACACAGTCCCTGAGTTGCCAGTGGTTTGTGCTCTGTGGATGTTTATTTTTTAAAAAATTTTTTTATTTAAATTCAATTAGCCAATATATGGCACATCATTATTTTCAGATGTAGTGTTCAATGATTCATCAGTTGCGTATAACCCCGGTGCTTATCATATCACATGCCCTCAACACCCAACCCCTCATTACCCCATCCCCCCACCCATCTCCCTTTCCGCAACCCTCAGTTTGTTTCCCAGAGTCAAGAGTCTCTCATGGTTTGTCTCCCTCTCTGATTTCTTCCCATTCAGTTTTCCCTCCCTTCCCCTATGATTCTCCGAGCTGTTTCTTATATTCCACATATGAGTGAAAACATACGATCCTGTGGATTTGTTTCTATTCAAGTGTCTGCATTCAGAACATACTCTCGCAGAGAAACAATTTTATACATGGTAGCCATGTTTCTGCCAGTCCCAAATTCATGGAACCAAAATGCCCCCTGCACCGTAGCATTCTTCAGAACATAAAGGACTATAGAATCTGTCCAATAGACAGCACTGTCCAACAGAAATATAAAGTCAGCCACAAATGTGAACCACATTTGTAATTTCAAATTTTCGAATAGCCACATGAGAAGAGCAAAGATAAACAGGTGAAGTTCACCTTAATAATATATTTCATTTAACCCAATATCTAAAAATATTATCATTTTAACAAGCCATTAGTCTAAGAAATCATTTCAGACATTCTATATTAATTTTTCATAGCCAGTCTTTGAAATCCAGTGCATTTTAGAATTATAGGGCATTTCAATTCAGACTAGTCACATTTCAAGTGCTCCATAGTCGCTTGTGGCTCATGACTCTTGTATTGGACAGTACAGATCTAGACATTAATTAATGCATTCATTCAGCAAACCTTTGTCAAGTGTCTCCTATGTGGTAGGTACTGAGTTAGACATTAGGAGTTCAATGGTGAGCCGGGATAGCCCCAGGCCCATAAAGAATATAGTCTAATGGGGTAGAGAGCAGTAATAAAATAATCATAGAAATATATATAATATTGCAATTGTGAGTAGCTCTCCCAAGGAGAGGTCTGTGGTGTTATAAAAGCATACAGCAGAGAGGTGGTCATATAGAAGGTGAATCCTTTATGGTAGCTTTATCAGTATGTAAGTGTTAGAGCGCAGGGACCCTTTCAGTAACGAAGCTGGAATGTGCGTAATTTGAGGGTGTCAGGGTCATAGGAAGCTCCACAACTCACTTATCCTTGTGCCTTCAGACATGACCTTACACAAATCACAGAACAAAGTCAATTTACATCCTCTTTGAAAAATGCTTTCTAGTGCAAGAGATTCTGTAACCTCCTCTGAGTGTCTATTAATCTTAGTGCTCATCTGAAAACCATATCAAACAAATTCTGATCCAAAACAATGAATCAGCCGTTTTTTTGTTTTTTGTTTTTTGCCTCTCATGCAGAGAGGACAGCTTTTTCTGAAGGGGAAAGGAATAATGAGAGTTCTGAAGGAGGTCCTGGGAAACGACTGTGCTCAATATTCCCCTGATAGAGGAAACCCTTTCCGAGTAAGAAGGGAGGTAAACCCCCACTTCTGTCGGTGCAGAGCTGGCCTCCCCAGCACCCTCGACTGCACTCAGACAGACAACTGAGCAAGGCTTAGAGCATCAGCTACACAGGAGGCAGTAAGAAGGAATGAGTTTTGGCTCATGTGGTTCCCTCCCTCATTTGAGTCTTTCAAGAACCCTCCCAGGTAACAAGGCCATCCAGCCCTCTGCCCCAGCCTGGCCACTGGAACACAGACCTTGCCAAAAGTCCAGCCAAGCTCTATTTTATTCATTCCCCAAAGCTCGTGAATGTTTTCAGCCAGTCTGTCTCGGATCTTTTCTAGGTGAGGGGGCAAAACAACCTAAAAGGAAAAGGAACAAGTGTGAAGTCAACAGTACAAGAACTAAACATATTGAAATCGATCATCAAAATGTATGTGGATAAGGAGCCACAGTTGAACTCACTACACGTATCCCAGCAGAGGCTGCTCCCAGAGGTTCCTTTTTCCCCAGAAGGACTATACTGTTGCAACCCACCCTGTTTAACCCAGATGCTTCCAGAGATTCCTTCCTCTCTGGGCTTCCTCTTTGCCCATCCTTTCTCAGTCTTCCTTGTAGATATTTGTGTTCTATGTTCTTCCCACGTGAATGCTTCCCTGGGCCTCCCCTCCCCTCTGTCCATGCTCTCTCCTTGGGAGATCTCACCTAGCCATAGACGGTCACTCTCAAGTCTGTGTGTCTCTAGCCATGGTCTCTCCCGAAGTTCAGACCTACAGTTCCAACTGTCCACAAGATTTTCCCACCAAAGTAAACCCAACATGCTATTCAAAACCGAATTCATGTCTTTCCTTCAAAACCTTTTCTCTTCCTGTTTTTCTTCTCTCTTTTTGTTGAATGGCCCACCATTGCTTCAAGCCTGGAAATCAATCCTAGTGTCTTCCCTCTCGGCATGACTTGCCCTCTCCCGCACCGCCATCAAATCAGTCACACAATTGATCATGTTCATTTTTGAAGCATCTTTCTGAAGGCCCCCCTCCTCTAATCTACTAAACCTTTTCTCCTTGGACCATTGTAAGAGCCTCACAGTTGGTCTCCTCAACTGCCCACCAATCTACCCTCCACACTGTGGCCAGAGTGATGAGTCTACAACAACAAAAGCACATCACAGCACTCACCTCCTGGGTGTCTCCAAGTGTTCCTTGAACTCCTGAGACACAAACTAGATGTGTTTGTTAACCAAGTATACAGTGTCCTCCTTCAGTTCTTCCACTGTGGTCCTCCCCAACACATTCCCGCCAAACTTCTTGAAATTCTCACCAAAGGTCACACTGTTTCACAGTTCTGTGTCCTTGCACTTGCAAACTTTACCCTTATTAATCCCCCCACAACACACATAATATGTACACATACACACACACACCCCCCTCTATGCCACATAGCAGATGACAAGGACACACACAAGGACACTCTCCTAGACCAGGCTCTAGACGGGAACCTCTAGAATCCTAGTTTTCTAGTCTAGATGGGAACCCTAGTTTTCCAGCTAGGCTCTATTCTTGGGCCTTGTTCTCAAGACCCCAGTTGTAGAAAGGATCCTGCTAAATCAGTTTGGCGAGAATCCACCTCCCTTGATAGCTGATCACCCCCTCCCCCCACCTCTGTGTCTGATCAGATTTCCTCCTCCCCTCACCATCCCCCAGGTGATATCAGATCATTCTGTCCTGCCTTCAGATAGAATCCTGTGAGATCAATTTAGCAAGAATCCATCCCAACCCCTGAGGCTTCTCTTAGTAATTTCCCTTCCACTGACTCTCCCCAACTTGCTCTCCTTGGCTCTAAATCCCCACTTGTTCTTATTGTACTCAGAACCAAGCGTGGCTCTACACTGGAGTTCCTTTTCCTCTATTTACTTAGCTCCTAAGTAAGATCTGTTTTCACTGCTTTAACTGCTGTCCAGCTCTGATTTTAATCCAAACACCCTTAGTAGCCATCCTTCTAAATTTAGCTCAAATTTAGCTCAACTTCCCTTTGGGAAGTCTTCCCCAATTACCTCCAGGGAGAGTTTCTCTGAGTTTCCCTGGCACTTTGCTTGTATCTCTCCATAGAGGTCACACCCTGGGGGCCCAAGTTGTTCCTCCTTCCCTTCCTCCGATTTTTAAAAATTTAGTACTACTGTGACTGCAATAATAATAATTATTATTCTTCTCATGTTTATCCCTTGGCAACTTTTAAGAAACAGGAGATGAATAGATAAAGATGTGGTCCATATATACAATGGAATATTATTCAGCCATCAGAAAAGATGAATACCAACTTCTACATCAGCATGGATGGGACTGGAGGAGATTATGCTAAGTGAAATAAGTCAAGCAGAGAAAGTCAATTATCATATGGTTTCACTTATTTGTGGAACATAAGGAATAGCATGGAGGACATTAGGAGAAGGAAGGGAAAAATGAAGGGGGGGAAATCGGAGGAAGAGATGAACCATGAGAAACTATGGAGTCTGAGAAATAAACAGGGTTTTAGAGGGGAGAGGGGAGGGGGGAATGGGTTAGCCCGGTGATGGGTATTAAGGAGGGCACATACTGCATGGAGCACTGGGTGTTATATAAAAACAATGAATCGTGGAACACTACATCAAAAACTAATGATGTATTATATGGTGACATAACATAATAAAAAAAAAATAAAATAAAAAGAAACGGGAGATTTCATATAAAAATCCAGATTTCTAGTTTGTTTTGATCCCTTGGAAGATCACTAACATTGGACTCACGCTTTTGCCCGGCAATTATCAGCCGGAGGGCCTGTGCACTTGACCTACTTCATTTCTGCATCACCTGCCTGGTCCCTTGCAATCCTCACTCTATTACAAAGGTTATTAGTGTTTCCACTAATACAAAAATCCTGATTTTTTTTTTTTTTGAAGGGGGTAGCTCGGGGAGAAAAAATTTTTTTAGTAAAATAATGTGTATCAAGTCAGTGACGTATATAAGGAGATCATGGAGAAAAACAGCAATAACATATTTAACCTATGTGTATAGTCATTATCTGCCTTTCAGTGAAAGACATTTAAAAAAAATTAACTTAATCTAATCATCAAAGAGTCAAAGTTAATAAATGGCATGACGTTTCAATAAAGAGTAAAATGGGGGGCGCCTGGGTGGCTCAGTTGGTTAAGCGACTGCCTTCGGCTCAGGTCATGATCCTGGAGTCCCTGGATCGAGTCCCACATCGGGCTCCCTGCTCGGCAGGGAGTCTGCTTCTCCCTCTGACCCTCCCCCCTCTCATGTGCTCTCTCTCATTCTCTCTCTCTCAAATAAAAAAAAAAAATCTTTAAGAGTAAAATGGGGAAAATTATTAGCGAACAAATTACAACTATATTTGGGTTTTATTGGTAAACCAAGATAATTTTTAAACTAAGTGCTCCTTAGGTGATCACAGAATGGAAGGGGATTTGCATGTGGGAGGAACCACATACTTCAATAAAAGGAGAAAATGTGGGAAAAGGCCGCCACAAAGAACCCTAAATCATAATTTCAGTGACCTCATTTGGTGACTACCTGGGGCAGAGTAACACTGGCTTGCTAACTGCCTTACGGTGTCTAGGGCTGGGCTGCCCGGAGCTGGGCTCCTTCTTCCCAGCGCTCAGCCAGGGCCTGGGATAGTTCAAGCCCTGGGTACTGGCAGTACCTAGGACAGGGCTCCAGTCAGCAGTACTTTGCCCGCAAACTGGTTACTATGCCCCAGGGAGGATGGAGTTGACTCTCTACATATGTAACTTCTCCTTTGATAATAATTTCACAGAATGGTAGATCCTAAAAAATTATAAGACCTCATTCAAGATAATAAATTGCACCTTTCCGACAAGAACTTGCCTATTATTTGATTCCCTGGGAACATCTCCCTAGTTCCAGGGTCCATACAGATTCAACTATGGGTCTGGACCTGGCTTGCTGATTTATCTGTGATCTTCGATTTTCAAATCTTCAGTTCTGCATGTGTAGACGTTCTTCCCACTCTTTGGTCAAGCCCTCCTTTCTTTCCTCATCAAAACTTCCCCTCATTCTTTTGAGGCCCACTTCTTCCAGGAGGCCTTTCCTAACACTCGTTTCTGATGATTCAGTGAGGATTGGTGAGGAGAAGTAGGTATCATGCTCATGCTCTCCCCTCACTTGTGTGCTGGGGCCTTGTGTCCATGCGAAAGCTAGTTTAGTTCTTTGGGCCTCAAGCTTCATGTATAGGATACACGGGAACCAGACGATCCAATTCCCAGGATCAGCTTTGGCTCACCAACTCCTCCCCAGTTTCCTGTCAACCTTCTTAATGCCAACTACTTTCAAGGTGCTACACTAGGCTCTGTGAGGCAGGCAGGGAAATGCTGCTCTTTCCATTCTAAGCGAGTTCACAATAATGAGCTGAGGACGGTACGAAGCAAATTCAGGAACATGCACACACAGCTGAATGTAATAGGGTCACGTGAATATTATGGGGAAGTAACATGCTGGAGACTTTCTATAGGTCAAGAGAGCTATATTCCTACAAACTATTAACCCGATGTGCTTCAGAGACAAGTCTCCTTGTCAATGATTTTCTCTAATGTTTAGAATAGTGACTCGAATAGCAATGGTGTGGAGGAAATACTGGAAACTGTTGTTTATGTCCCTTGTCATAAGCATGTGAGTGTGTCTCTTCCAAAACAGAGACCCTGGGAAGGGAAAGAAATGTCCCTTTATCAGCATTTTCCCCTCATATGCACTATCCCATTTCTTTCAGTTTTATTTCCAGCTCTTCTCCTACACACTCCCTCTCCTCTGAGCATCCAGTCACAGGAGAATATTTTATTGCGATCTGTCCCTACTTTTTTTTAAGTTTTTATTTAAATTCTAGTTAGTTAACAAATAGTGTTACATTAGTTTCAGGTGTACAATATAGTGATTCAACAATTCTATACATTGCTCAGTGTTCATCATGGTAAGTGTACTCTTCATCCCCATCACCTGTTTCCCCCATCCCACCACCTACCTCCCTTCTGGTCACCATCAGTTTGTTCTCTATAGTTAAGAGTCTTTTTCCTGGTTTGCCTCTCTTTTCTTCCCCCTTTGCTCATTTGTTTTGTTTCTTAAATTCTACATATGAGTGAGATCATATGGTATTTATCATTCTCTGACTTATTTTGCTTAGCATAATACACTCTAGCTCCATCCATGTTGTTGCAAATGGCAAGATTTCATTCTTCTTTAGGGCTGAGTAATATTCCATTTCACACACACACCACCTCTTCTTTATCCATCAATTGATGGACACTTGGGCTGTTTCCATAATTCGGCTATTATAGATAATGCTGCTATAAACATTGGGATGCGTGTATTCCTTTGAATTAGTGTATCTGTATTCTTTGGGTAAATACCGAGTAGTGAGATTGCTGGATCATAGGGTGGTTATCCACCTGTCCGTACTTTGTGTTTCTACTTCTACACCTTTACTTACCGTATTCCTGTTACTTCAACCCTGGATGCCCCTCCTGATTTAGGCTTATTAAAGGCTCTGGTTGAAGTCTATCCTAACTAGACTTCTAGAAATATTCTAGCCTAACAGGTGTCTCCAGCACTTATTTGTGCTACAGTTCATTTTGCATTACACTCAGATTGAAAAAAATAATAACACATTTGCTTTTTACCTCTTCAGTGTGGTTGCAAAGTCCCAGAGAGTACTGCCTATCTGTGCCTGCACCTCACAGAGCCTTGCCTGTAGCAAGTGATCACTTGTTCTCTGAGAAATCCTTAAAGAGCTCAATCTACACATATGGTGGAAACACGAAGAACGACAGTTGTTCGCATGACATGACAATAATACAGAATGGACGACAGGAATGGTTCAGAGACAACACAGAGAGAAGGATTTAGCCCTATCACTTCATCTCCTCCTGCTGGCAGTAGGAACCTACCTGACTGGTGTCTATGGGGTATGGGATGAAAGAGGCTTGGGAGAGGGACTGGGTGGTACCCAGCAGATCTCTAACGCCTTCAGCGTCACGTTTATACTCTTTCACAGGCTCCAATCTCATCTTTTCTTTTGGAAGTAAGGCTTCATAGCAAGGGGCATAGCCAGAGGGAGGCAGGAACTTAAATTCTCCATGACGTCCACCCATCAGGAAACGCACTCTGTAACATTTGGAGAGACCAGGAAGAGAGAGGTTAAAAAAAGAAATCCCAGCCCAAGTAAGTAAAAAACTCAAGATAATGCCCCCCGCCCCCAAATTGTTTTGTTGGGAAGCGCCTGAATTCGGGTCCAGTACAGTGAACATCCGAAAGTACGCAATAAAGCAGTAGAGAGAATGGTCAGTGCAGGATCCTCAGTCGACCCGTGTCAGCTAAGTTCTTAAAAGTTCACTTATACAGAAATATCACTAGACTTTAAAAATCATGTTTTTCCTTACTCTAGTAGACAAGTCATTATTGCAGATATTATTACTGGAGTACTCAAAAGATAACAGTGATGATGATACTATTCTCCAAACAGATCATACTGAAAGTACAGCATGGGGACTTCAAGTCTTTCTACTTGAGGGACATTACTCACATATTAATTAAAAAAAACGTGGCATAACTCTCTGGGGGAAATAGGAAATTGTAACCTTCAGAAGCAGGCAAAAGATGAAGAAATCCCAGCATATTAAACACAAATGGTCGGGCGCCTGGGTGGCTCAGTTGGTTAAGCGACTGCCTTCGGCTCAGGTCATGATCCTGGAGTCCCGGGATCGAGTCCCACTTCGGGCTCCCTGCTCAGCAGGGAGTCTGCTTCTCCCTCTGACCCTCCTCCCTCTCATGCTCTCTGTCTCTCATTCTCTGTCTCGCAAATAAATAAAATCTAAAAACACAAATGGTATATATGCCAGGTGCTATTACTTGAAGTGCTAACACTGCAGAGGCTGCAGTTCCCCAAAGCAGCCATACGAGGGCGACTCTGAAAAAGCATGAGCACGTGGCCATAGCCTTAGGAAGCCAAATGGGCATCAAGTGTCTGGCCACTGGGGTGCCAGTGCCTTTACTGTCTTTCCCAGGGGCACCACCACCCTGCTGGCATCCAGACCTGACACTCTGGTCCACTCCAGCAGTGCCTGCAGAGAGACCTCCCAGGAAGGGGGAAAGACACCTGGGGGTTCACAGGAATGGCAGGCACCGATTTCCAGTGTACTGAAGTCTTTCAATATGTGAATTCAGCATTCTGGCTGAATTTCAGCCTCACATATATAGGTTCGGTTACGGGTATAGTTACACCCCAAAGCTCTCCTTGCAAGGAAGAGAGGACGACAGTGAAGCATTTCAAAATGACACTTCATATTCTCCCAGGTTTGTAACAAGAAATAGAGCTTTTGTAAATCAACAGCAACCACATTAATCCGATGAGGAAATATGACCATGGTTTTAAGTCATTAAAACACAAAAAGATATGTAGCCTTGCAGGGTCAACACTCATTTCCCACAGGAAAAATCAATACATACACGTAGCATCTGCTCTCAACACTCTCACCCTCCTCCTCCCTCTGCTGAACAACAAGTTACTGAACCCATATGACGTGCTGTTCTCTGCACTGAAGACTCGGCAATGAACAAAGACTACAGTGTCCCTGGAGTCACAGAGCAGGCATCCAACTAGAAAAACAGTCCTAATTACTGATGGGGAGATATTGAGGAAGGAACAAAGAGGGCAATGTGGAATAACTCCGGAAAGAGGGTGGCTCTTAGATTGGAGTGCAGGAAGGCCTCTCTGAGGAGGAGATGTGAACTAACCCTGTGGGATAAAGAGGACCTAAGGAGTCTAAAATCTGGAAGAGGAGCATTCCAAGCAGAGAGGAACAATATATGTGCCAAGGCCCCGAGGCAGGAAAGAGCTTGGGTGGAGAGCCCAAGGGGCAGGAGAGGAGGTGGGGGGGTGCAGTGTGAGATCAGGTAGGGTCTGTGAGCCATGGCAAGAAGAGGAGATTGTATTCCAGGCGGGAAGCTTTGGAAAGACTTTAAGGAGAAGAAATGCAAGATTCTTCTCGCTGCTCTATGTTAACAGAGCAGCAGACCAATTAGCTGGTATTTGGAGGCACCTAACACCAAACTAGTCACAGTGGGAGAGGAGGACAGTCTGAACCAATGTGATGATGGACAAGATGGAAAACAACAGACAGATCCCAGTTTTGTTTTGGAGTAAGGATTGTTAGGAACCGCTGATGGAGGGGGCTGGAGTGGGCACGTGGGTGCGGGGGAATGAGGTATGTGGAGGAAGGGTTATGACCTAGCAAAGCTCTCACAGCAAGACTCTCCACCAGGCCTCACTTACTTTCGCTCGAATGTTCTGGTAGGGCAACCTTACAAGAGAGGCTCAGTGTTGGCTGAGTAATTGTGATTGCAGAAGTGGCCTAATTATGAAACCGGAAAATAAAACTCTCTCCAAGTGGGAGATATTAAGGGTTTTTTTTTTTCTACCCAATACAAATTCTTTATCCAAACAGCATTTTAACAAAATGCTGTTTTAAAATTAATTATAGAAATCATATGAAACCCCCCACTTTCCCATTTTAAAGTACTAAACAATGATACAGAATTAGAACCACAATAGTCCCTTCTGAATGGTCCTACATTAAATGTTACATAATGGGGCAAGATATACGTGTATTAAGAATATGCACAATGACATTAAAACAAAATTGAGTCATTAGCCTTCAATGTTACTAATTTAGTGAACCTTCAGGAAATAATGACTAAGCCTTGAAATTATTGGTTGAGAAGTTCCCAATTCAACTGCAACATAGCAGACTGTGTTACTGACATGCTGAAATTGTGGGATAGAACTAGATCTTTTTGAGCAAAAGAAGAGTGTGGGACTTTTTTCTTTTTTTTGCCTCTCTCTTCTCCTTGAGCATCCTTTCTGTGAGAAGCTGAATGCCCAGGAGCTCTTACAGCAAGTGTATTCTTTGTTACTCACTAGTGTACAGATTCTAAGAACAAGTAAATCATTTCCTACGAGGTCTTCTAGCTGGACTTAATTATTCATGAGCTGTCTTGCCAGTTCTGTTTCGTTTCAAAGTTTCTCTTACATTTTAACATCTGCTGTCATCTTCTGGATAGAGGGCAAATCAAGAAAGGTGGAGTTCCACACAGCACATAGGGAAAATCACGATTTCTGTTTTTATATTCAGTTATTAAAAAGAGAATAATTTGGTTATAAATCTTCATCTCATTTCCTCTAATGGCCACAAAAACTGTACAATGAAAAATTTACATAACCAGAAATCAGTGTTTACTGCTCACTGAAGCATTTGTCTCCAAACGTCATTACGCTGTGCTTCAGTGGACAGAAAAAAGGGTCCTGCCAGACAGAAGGTCTGCCTTCTGCCCCCCGGCAGGTGGGATTGGACAAGAGCTGGGGCCAGGTACCCCTACTGTCTGTGGCTCCTTCCCTCGCTGCCCAGAGTCTCTGGGAAGGGCTCCAACAAACCGCAACTAATATTGGTGGTCCTCCTCAGAACTCTCTCTGGGAGATCCAGACTGACCAGGTCAAAGGAAATAGCTAGCAATAAAGACAGGCTTGACGAAAATAATCAAAAGAAACACCTGAAACTCACTTTAATTATTTGAAGACATTAAAATGGGATTCCCCCTCTGTCTTAAGAGTTTCAGCAGAGGTCCCACAGGCAGATAATTCAGAGGATGCTAATCTGTGCACATCCTGAAGTGGGATGCTGCATCCACTATGAGGGTCCGTCATAAAATGATGAAGCCAAAGAAAGGAAAATAAGTCATTTGGAGGGAACTGTCAGGAAGAAAGGGAAGGGAGTGCTCTCCTATCTGAAGTCAAATGCTGAGTGCTTAAGAACCACTGAGAAGCTTGCAAGTGTCCCCTGGAATTTAGTGAGGGACATGTCTGCCTGGTGACAGAACAGAGAGAGAGAGGGAGAGAAGGAGACAGAGGGACACAGAAGACCTCAAGGGAAAGAGCTGCCCTTCTGCTCAGGGTGGGGCCAAGGACTATGTTCCTGGAAGGCCAGATAGACTCCACGAGTGAGCCGCGTGTCAGCCATCTTGAAAGGAATTATGCCCAGAGAGGCAAAGGACTGCGCAGAGATCAGAACCCCGGGCACTGGGGCAAGTGGGAGGCCTGTGCGCATGGTGGGGTGGTGGGGAGGGCAATACAGAGTAGGGCTAGGGGTCAGCCAGAACGGAGCGGCCAGCACAGGTGGTAAAGCGTGTGTGGAAAGAACTGCAGGGAGATGCTCCCGGCCTAAGGCTCCACAGAAACTACACTAGGGCCCCAGAAGAGAAAGCTGCTACACGTCATTACACAAAGGTGTGCAGCCAGCCACAGCTGCACCAACTCCCACCACCACAGGCTGTGCCCCTCCCCCGCACCACCCAGACAGCTCCCCCTGGGCTCAGAGGGGGTCGGAGACAGAGCTGGTTGACCCTGGAGGAGCCCGGCCTCTGGTTGCAAGCCCAATGGGGAAGTCCTCACACATCAACTGCATACAAATCTGAGCTTTTATAGCCACCAACTGCATACAAATCTGAGTTTCTACTGAGTTTTGATGTTACCAACACGATTGTTCTCATTCTTATAAGGAGTAATAAAGGTTACAGAGGCTGCCCGAGAACTTGCCCAGAGCACGAATTTGAAGGGGTAGCAAGAAAAACAACAAAGTTACAGATACCTAGTCTACTTCTTTCAATAAATCCAGTTATCTGGCACTTAAGGTTTATGATTTGAATCCTTTGTCCCACTCATAAATGAGAATTTTCCAATGAGAATGTAAATCTCTCTTCTCCAGGTGCATTCTTCCCTGCTCCTTGGGTTCTACAGAATCTCCTGGCCTCACAGATGATAAATTTAAAATAAAAAGATAATTTAAGAACTGAGTTCATTAAAATTAGTCCTTCTTGATCCTTGGATCAAGGATCCTCGATCCCTTTTCTCTACATGAATGGATTTTAAAATCAATTTCATTAATCAATTTAATCTCTTCCACCAAAGTACCTGTTATCATCTTCTTGAGTTCTTCCTAAAACTTAAGACATTCCATCAGCTCTCAAAGAAGGTTTCTTTCTTTTTTTTTCCTTCCTGAAGTGATTACAGCAAGTGACTGTGTCCTTAGATCCCTCCACCTCAGAGATGAGCAATAGCTTCATTAATCTCCTGGGAGTAGTGAAGTTTGGGGATATGTGGAGGAATTTTTGATTTACTTGACTGATTCTGAAAACAGAGCAAATTGTATTGAAAAATCCCTGCTAGCATTTGCAACTTAATCTTTTGAGACTTAGGCATTGTGGCTTGCCAATTTGCAGAAGAGATGAGACTACCTAGTGTAAGTTCTCAGATATGAAAGACGGACCCATGAATAAAAAATACAGTAAAAATCAAGACAAGGCTTTGTCATGCTCAAGAAGGATGACTCGGGTTCCTTATCCATAGCTTACTAGCAAACATGTGATGTCACTTGAGTCTGTCTTAGTGGATGTCTCATTCCTCTCCTCCGCTATTGAATCTCTCCCAGACAGTGGGGAAGGTGGTGTTCCAAAGAAGAAAAGGATACAGGCTGTGGTTAAGAGGAGGAAGAATTAACAAGCTTTAGCCGACCTGAATTCAACTCCTAAGTCATGATTCATAATTGCATCTTCAGTCCTTATTGCTAAGATGGGAGAACAATCTGAGTGATGTGTTCCCACACTCATACTGCTTTCTGGCCAGTGTCTGATGAAAGCCCAGGGCAATCCAGCCAGTGCTCATCATGTTCTCCACAGAGGTATATTTATCTCAGCAATAATTTCCACAGCGTTGACCACAGCAAGCTGGAAATAGCGAAGCTGTTGGGTTACCTGAATTTTAGCCAAGTCTGGTAGATACCAAGAGAAAACAAACAGCAACCACAAATACCAACCACCTTTGGATATTGTAGCTTTTATAAATTTGAAAGGGCTGGTAAAAGAGTTATGTGAGACAATTAAATAGATCTATGGGGAGTTTAACTATGGCTATAAAATATATTCTACTACAGCAATTAACTCATCAATTTTCTGCAAAACAAAAAGTATCACCCCAAATTCACTATACGCTGTGGCTTCTGTGTCACGTTATCCATGCAGTTCATGCCAAGATGCCACCTCGCAGGGTGAGACTATATTTTAATAAGGGGTTTGCTGGCATATAAGTAACTCAACCTTTTGGGCAGTCTCCAAGGTACACATGCCTCATCCTAAATTCTGTCCTATAACCAAACAGGGTTGTTACATTGAGGGCCTACTGCATGAATAGTATCCACGAACAAACCACACCGAGAAGAAAACTAAGGAGGCACATTCATAATAGTTAGAAAAGAGTGTACATATTGGTTTGTGGATTTTGTTAGTAATTACTCATGCTGCCTTTGACTTCACTGGGGGTAAACATAATTGAAAAAGATTTTTGCTCTTTGATGACTGCTAGCAGGCACATCTTAATCAGGTATTATTAACAACATAGTTTATAGTTACAAAAATAATTATGGGGTCACAAATTCAAGACTGTGACCTCAGCAAAGACCATTAAATAGGAGGAAATGGGGCTGTAAAAGAGAAATCTAGTTTAGAAGCCACACAGAAGTTGAAAATAAATATGAGAAACAATCCTGAATGCTTCTATGATTGGAGAAGGCTCTCTTCCTAGATAGGCATAAGCTTGTACCTTGCTGGGAGAGACACTAAAACCAGGCAAGTATTCTACTATATCGGGTGAAAACAAACATTTCTTTTCAAATGCATTGTTATTATTTTGTATATGAAAAATAAAGCCTTGTTCTTTTAGCTTTTAAATTTACATTTTTGAGAGTAGGGTCATCCTTAACATGTAGGACTGCTTTAAGAGGGCCTCAGCAATTTTTTTTTTTTTGAGAGAGAGAGCGAGAGCGAGAGAGAGCAAGCATGTATGCTCAAGTTGCAGGGGAGGGGCAGAGGGAGAGAGAGAATCTTAAGTAGGCTTCCATGCTTAGCTGTGGGGCTGGATCTCACAATCTTGAGATCATGACCTGAGCCGAAATCAGGAGTTGGATGCTTAACCCACTGAGATACTCAGGCGCCCCAGGCCTCAGCACTTCTGTTCTGCCTTCCTCACCTTGACCACTCACAGTGGAACTTGGCACAGGTCCGACAACCAGAGGACTCAGTCGCCTGATCAACAGTGTTATTAACCATATTTATTTTCAATAAGATACTTTAATAAACTTGGAATTAATATCCTGGTTTCTCTCTCTAGCTTTCTGTACAACTGAACTAAAGTAGTATAGGGAGAAACTTCTGGGTTTCAGCACTAAATCATAGATTACCAGTAGATATGAGAGTAAGTACTGGTATATTGATCCCATTTGCTCACAAATAAAAATAAATTAATTGGCTATTCTCCAACACAGGAGCAGCACTGGGAATGACCAAAGATATCATGTGAGAGACTTGGATGTACTTCATTAAAATGTATTTCCCAAATGTGCACTCAGTTCCATCTCTCCTCAGATCATATCATGTTCTGAGAACCAAAGACAGGAATATGTCAGAGGTGATGTTTTCCTGATAGAGAGGAGGCTTGAGAGACATCAAACCCCTTGGCACCACGTTTTAGATTACCATCTGTTCAGGGGTTCTAAGGAAGAAGCTCTCATAGCTAAGGTATAAACTTTTCAAGTCAACACATCTGGATTTTTCAGTTTCTTAAATTCTCTCACCAGTTGTGCCTTATAGATGGACAAGAAAAAGGAGTTGTCTAACCTTGGAACTTAGCTTCTCTTTTTCCTGTGCACTGAGAAGGCTGCATGCTCTGCTAACCTGGACAAGAGATGCTAGAAGCATCTTCTATATGTGGATACATTTGAGTCGCCTATTTCTTCACCTGCTAGCTACAGTTCTTTGCTAAGAGATTTCCATAAGTCCTCACCAAAAAAAAAAAATAAATAAAAAAAGTTCTATCTCATTGCTCTGAGGGATATTGGATGGATAAGTTAATGATTAAAAATCATTATATGAAACATCGCCAAAGGCAAGGAAAGCAAGGGCAAAAATGAACTACTGGGACTTCATCAAGATAAAAAGCTTTTGCACAGCAAAAGAAACAGTCAACAAAACCAAAAGACAACTGACAGAATGGGAGAAGATATTTGCAAATGACAGATCAGATAAAGGGCTAGTATACAAAATCTATAAAAGAACTTATCAAACTCAACACCCAAAGAACAAATGATCCAATCAAGAAATGGGCAGAAGACATGAACAGACATTTTTCCAAAGAAGACATCCAAATGGCCAACAGACACATGAAAAAGTGCTCAACATCGCTTGGCATCAGGGAAATCCAAATCAAAACCTCAATGAGATACCACCTCACACCAGTCAGAATGGCTAAAATTAACAAGTCAGGAAATGACAGATGTTGGCAGGGATGCGGAGAAAGGGGAACCTTCCTACACTGTTGGTGGGAGTGCAAGCTGGTGCAGCCACTCTGGAAAACAGTGGAGGCTCCTCAAAAAGTTGAAAATAGAGCTATCATACGATCCAGCAATTGTACTACTGGGTATTTACCCCAAAGATACAAATGTAGGGATCTGAAGGGGTACATGTACCCTGATGTTTACAGTAGCAATGTCCACAATAGCCAAACTATGGAAAGAGCCAAGATGTCCATCGACAGATGAATGGATAAAGAAGATGTGGGGTATATATACAATGGAATATTATGCAGCCATCAAAAGGAATGAAATCTTGCCATTTGCAGCGGCGTGGATGGAACTGAAGGGTATTATCCTGAGCGAAATAAGTCAATCAGAGAAAGACATGTATCATATGACCACACTGATCTGAGGAGTTCTTAATCTCAGGAAACAAACTGAGGGTTGCTGGAGTGGTGGGGAGTGGGAGGGATGGGGTGGCTGGGTGATAGACATTGGGGAGGGTATGTGCTGTGGTGAGCGCTGTGAATTGTGTAAGACTGATGAATCACAGACCTGTACCTCTGAAACAAATAATACATTATATGTTAAAAAAAAAAAAAGAAGATAGCCAGAAGGGAACGATGAAGGGGGTGGAAATCAGAGGGGGAGATGAACCATGAGAGACTACGGACTCTGAGAAACAAACTGAGGGTTCTAGAGGGGAGGGGGGGTGGGGGGATGGGATAGCCTGGTGATGGGTATTAAAGAGGGCACGTACTGCATGGAGCACTGGGTGTTATACACAAACAATGAATCATGGAACACTACATCAAAAAAAAAATCATTATATGAGATTGTTGTATGGACTTACGAAAGTCCATTATTCAGCAGACTAAAAAAGGTCCTTTTCTCCAGAGATCTGACTTCTGGCTAAGCACTTCTCTCAGATGAGATACTTGAGAAGCAGGTGTATGTACTTGCTTTGAAAATAAGTAAAACCCAGAAAGTGGGATGTGGTCAAAACAAATGAAGAAGGGCAGGGCAGTGATGCTGGGTGACCAAGGCCATTAGCTACCCAGGGAAGTATGGTCCTGGGAACGGACTGCTCAAAGTGACCTTGTTTCTCCAAATAAGGTACTGAGCCAACAGGTGGCTAACCAAATGCTGTTACATTGTATCTAGATTTCTACTCATTCTCTTTCTTCCTGGGGAATAAAGTGGGGAGGATGTACAATGGGGCATATGCTTGTTCACCACCCTGCCCCCGACTGCCAGAGGTCTCTGTTCCCATCAGTTCTCTTTGTGTTTCCAGTGTCTCCTTCAGTGATGCTCCTTGTTTTCTACATGCTTCTTATGGATATCAGTGAAGAACGACAGGTTACGTCACATTTAAAATGGGAGAACTGGAATTCCTCAGCGGAGAGAAGCACAGGCGAAAAACTTGCAACTCTAGAATACAGTTCTTGGGGCTGATAGAAGATTCTCTGGCTTGAAACACTGATGAATAGATTTGCAGCCCTAGTAAGGTTTTCCTATAGTGGGTCTCCATTTGTTAAAAGAATCTCAAACAATGATAATATTTAATTTAAACATATTGTATCCAACTACATGAATAGGTTTATAAATATTATAAATATTCCCTCTCTTGCTGTGTCTCTGTCAAATAAATAAAATCTTAAAAAAAATTGTTTTAGGAGGATATATAATGACTCACGAAAAGGTTCATTAATGTATTTTGAATGAAAAATAATCAAGACATAAAACTTCATATACAGTGTGATGTCAATTAAAAAATCCCCATATATGTGTAGAATAAAATACACCAAAATATTAGCAGATATTAAATGTTGAGATCATAGATGATACGGTCTTATTTACAACTGTATCTTTCATATTTTTAATAATGAGCATGTAATTTTTAATATAATTATTAAAGCAAGGTTCTACATAGATCTTATTTATCTTACTACATGAGGACCTTATAAAACTCTTGGCGGTAGGTATGTATTCAACAAGTATCTACTGAGTCAGTGGTTCTGGATCGCTCTTCTGCCTTCACTATCATTTTGGGAGGGTCATGTGGGGAAGTCACTCATGGTGTGGAAGTCCTGAGGAACATTACTATGCTCCCCAGCTCACAGGAGTGGTGGGGGGGTGAACTAACAGCTACTCTTCGTGAAATCATAGCCGTCACTTACTTGACACCTGCTGAGAAGCTCACCACAGGGAAGAAGAGCCCATCTGTGTTGAAGTTCTCAAACATCCCCTGCACAGGCTGCCCATTGATGCGGAAGGAGATGCTGGGCACTCCGAGGTCGAGGCAACAGCTCACCACGTCATCTGATCTCAGGAGGTGCTGGTTGATGGATGCTACGGCTCTGGGTATACGGCCTGGTGAGCAAACAACAAGAAGGTGTGTGGGACTCTGGAGAAGGCACTCACAGGCCACCTGTGGGAGGTGGGGAGGTATGGTGGCACACAGGAGGTCTGGATATGCTACTGCATTGGAAACACAACTTGGCTCTCCCAGTGTGAGGTGAGCAATGAGAAAGGATTTCCTGAGCTTGTGAGTAGGCAGCCAGAGGTAAGAGGAGTCTCAGAGGAAACTCTCAAACTACCAGCATTGAGAACAGACATGAATTCAACCCCCTCAACGTGTGCTCAGATTCTGGCTTGGTGTCTAAAGTCACAAACACATTCCTTTGCTGGGTGTGGGTCCTAAGGCATGCATGTGTGCATGCCTGCGTTTGTGCATGTGTTTATTCACAGATGACCAAAGACCTTGCCCTCTTCCAGTTCCTCTAAAAGATATGGCCACTTTAGCCCTGGATGCAGAAGCCATCAAAGTAAATAAAAGCAAGGTCATCCAGCCATTAAACCATGTAGCACAGTTTGCTTGTTTGTTTTAAAGAATTCAACTAGTTCATACCATCAGGGAAACACATCGCCCATTATATACTGTATGGGTGATTTTTGTTGCTATTACCGCATATCTCTTTCATAAGATGATCTGTCATTTCCTGACCTTACTTAAAGTCATGAGAAAATCACCACTCAGGATTTCTGAGAAGTTCTCAAAGTAAATTATCATAACTCTCTCACCCATCCCCCTACCAAGTTTACAATTCTCTTGGCAAGAGAGCAGTGAAGAGGCAGAAGTTAGGGATTAAAATGGAATTTCAGGCAAAAAAATTTATAAAAATATATCTTACTATTTTTTTTTTACTACAGAAGTAATGCATGTTCGTTACAAATGTTCATCATATTGAAAAATATAAACAAGGAAACAATGTAACTCAATAAAAAATGCTTTTACTTTCATACACACACACACACACACACACACATGCACTCTTCACCCAAACTAGGATATTATATGTTTTGTGACTTGTTTTTTCTACTTATCACATCACAAATGATTGTATAGTGGAATATTCATTAGAAACTGCATTTTAATGGCTTCCTAATATGCCATAAGGTAATTAAAAACCCTCCTATGATGGGTATGTGAGTTGTTTACAAATTTTGTACACATATCTATGCTATGTAACATTTTTCATCTCAGCTTAGAACTTTTTAACGTAAACGTTTCCAGTGGTTACTGCTATTCTAGTGGTAGGTTCTAAACAAAGTGATGGGTTTTAAAATAGTGAAACTGCTTTACTCTCCTTAATAAAAAGTATTAGGTACCTCCTTCTGGTTATTGGGGGCAACTGACAAAACCATATCGTGTTTCCTCCCACCCTTCCACAAACATTCATGAGGCTCTACATGGTGACAGATACTGGGTGTGGGGCTGGGGGTTAAGGAGGGAAGATCCAGTTCTTGCCCCTAAGAAATCCATATTCTGATGGGAAATAAACATTTAAATAAAGAACTACAATTCAGTGCGATTATTGCAATGAAGATGTACACAAGGTAATGTCTTCTAAGAAGAAGGTGCCAAGTCAGCCTAGGAGCATGGGACAAGATTCAAAGGATCAAAGATCCACTAGATAAGTAAGAGTATTCCAGATGGAAGGAATAGCTTATGCAAAAGGAATGTACGACACACCTCCCGAATGGCAACGGGTTGGTAAGGCAGGAAGGTAGGGATTGATGGGAGCTTGAAGAGGAGATGCGGTAGGGGAACAAAGCTGGACCTAACATACAACTTGGACTATTTGCATCACAATGGTGCAGTGACACACAATCATGTATGCAACGCACATTAGCCTGGGTTGGCCTTGGACTTGGCTGTTGTAACTTTATACCGTGCGTCATTGCTAAGAACAAGGAACAAGTTCATTTAAAACAAAGGAATCTAAGCCCAAACTTGAAGAGCACATAGGTTCAACATCTTTCCAGTTTATTTGAGGAGTCTGAGTGTTCTTGGTTCCTTTTTTGGAGTTCAGGTATCCCAGGTCTCCAAATCTTTTCCTCCTTATCATAATCAAGTCTGCTATGAAAGGAATGGATGATATTAAAACTCAGCAAATCCTGCTACAATGGTGTCATTCTCAGTATTTCCTATGTTGCCACTTAAAAACCCATCTTTCCTGCTTTGAATGTTTCTTTTTCCTTTCATTTAACTTCTGGTTGATATCATGGTAGTCATTTGAAAAAATTCCAAGGGACTTCTGTGAACTTGGGAACACCAAGCAGTAACTGAAACGCTCGGTGGGTCAACAGACTTTAAAGGTATTCAGATCCTTGCTGGATAAAAATACAAATTAGGAAGTCCTCTATTGTCCTGAGACTCCTCTAAACTAGGACACACTGACGGTGTTTCATGGTAGTGCCAATGCCCACTCTTGCCACCCACTCAGAGTACGCTGTTGCCTTCCGTGCCGGCCTGAGCCTCGGCCAGTAAAGCTCCAGAGCCGCTCTCAACGAGGGATGACAGTCTTCATCTACAGCGGTGCTTTGATGCCATCAGAAGCTGAGTTCCAAGCTTTATTTAGCCTTTAATATGCCATAGTTGCCAAGTGCCTTCCTGAGGAATGGCAGCTGGGAGAATTTCTCCTGTCTGGCTTTTCCTCCCTCGGTGGAAAACAACAACCAGGATGAGCAATTATATCCTTGTGGTAAATGCCACTGCCTTTTACAAAACTCTATTCTAAGAGAATGGGTGCCACGTAGAAGCAGCTGCTGGAGCACTAAGATCATCAATAGGCAAAGTGAAAGCAGGGCTTGAGCCTATTTTTAAAACGTATGCAGAAAATAGAGTTGGGACCACTATTATCTAGAAACTAAAGGGACACTGTTGATAGTTACTGGATAGGAAGCACATACTTAGTGAGTACTTAGAGCAACGTCTTGGGAAGTCTATTTGAATAAAAAAGTCCATTTCATATAATATTCATGTTGTAAAAGATCATCTGATAAGGTATATTTAGTTTTAAAATGTGAGTAGTGTAAAGATTTTCCAACTAGAAAATAAGGGAATTGTGTAATGGCTTCTGTACAGGGTTTTATAAATCTCTTCTCTTCTAAAGGAAGAAATCTCTAATGCTGTGAGGGCTTTTCAGGCTCCAAATGATTCAGAAGAGTCCTGTACCCCAGGTGGCGTGAGGTGTCATTGGGGCGGGGAGCAGAAGTGAAGTCAAGGAGGGCTAAGTTCAAACACCAAGTCTTTATGTGTTACATGAACCTCGACAGGTGCTTTTATTAGAAAATCAGCTTCCACATCTATGAAATGGGGACAGTAATGCCCACAGTGATGCTGTCAAGGGTTGTTTGTAAGGTACCATGATGATTCCTATGATTTTAATGAAACAAATGACTGATGTCCTGTATACCATAACTCAAGAGGTTCAGCGTGTAGCGGTAAATGGGCATTTCTACAACCAGACTCCCTAGGCTTGAGAACTGGCTCTGTCACTTACTGTGTGACCTTGGGCAAGTCACTTACTTTTGTGGACTCACGTTTCCTCATCTGTCAAGTGAAAATAATGTCATTAAGTTGTTTCGGGTTTTGAATGAATTATTCTATGTGGAGTGATTAGGAGAGTGCTTGACACATTGTAACCCACAATAAATACTATTATTATTGTTTTTGTTTCTATAACTCCAGAAACTTTAATTACTGGGCTAACAGTAGATAAAAGTGACAAAACATTGTAGGAATGTCTTTTGTAATATCAGGAAAAATTAACAATATGGAGAATCATAGCTTTGAGGGCTGAGTCCAGAAAGTGATTCGAAAAGTCACTGTATTGCGTTATTAGAATCAGTAAGTCCCTTTATTGAAGATAGTGCTTAAAAAAAGTCACTTTCAAATATGTTTAATGTACTTGACCCTTCAGAACAACCAACAGAAGGGAATTCTGAGGAAGGGAAGCAAAAGTAGTTATAGAGCCGAAGCTGTCTCAACTGCTTTTTAAGATATAGGAACTCCATAATCCTAGCGACCACCCACTGAAACAGGCTGGGGAGTCCTGTGTCCTCTCCTTGTCTGAAGAAACTGCCCCTCACTCAGAGGCTTGGGACTACCTGAAGGTCCCAGGAAGCTCAGAAAGGCCATTCCAAATCAGCATTTGAAGATAAAGGAACAACCCACTTTATCATATGCTGCACATCTTCAAATTAACCCAAGGACAGATTACTGCAGGAATTAGCCTCTTCTGATGAGTAATGTAGGCAAATGGAAACACTGATGCTCAGCATTTCCACTCCCTCAGGCACTGCAGAGTTTGGCACTCGAACAGAACACATGAACACTTAGGCATTTGGACAGAGAGAGGATCCAAACATGTAAAAATGCTGGTGTTCTACAGCCACTCTTGGGCTCCTCTCCACATAGCGCCGGGCTTCTGGAAAGGTCTGAGTCACAGCAGGGAGTGTCTTGGTAGATGAACCCTGGGACTCATCTTAGCAGGGAGACAGGTAAGGACCCTCACACAAATTCGCCTGTAGAGCTAAATGATCTACAAGTTTAGAAAGTCAGAAGTCATAATAATAAGGAAATACAATTTTGCTCCATTCATTTCCTGTTACCACTTATCACTTGGGATGGTAAATTCCTCTGCTTATTCCAATTTTGCAAGGGAAAAAGTTATTAAAGGAAAAGGTAGGTGTTAATTTCCTCCTGTTAAACTGCCCCCCAACCCCCCTGCCCCAGGCAGGAACACACTATAGGTGGCTCTGAGCTAAATTCTGAGCCCAAGAGGCTACATGAATGCTTTGTCAGGAGAGGGAAGGTAATGTCATGACCAGAATAGAGTCAGTCCTCTGAAAGGAAATTCCCAGTGGCCGAGCTGATTTAGGAGCCTGTGGGGCAGGTTGGCTGTGCTAAGATGGGAAGATATTTCTAAGGCTGATGCTTGAAAGTGATTTCACAGGCTTCAGTGGCTAATAGGACCTATAAAGACTGCTTTTTCCTTACTAGGAGAAAAAGCTCATTCGAAATCCCATGATCTCACTTGAAACTTCCTTTCCCATTCAGCATGGGACTCAGGTATTCCCTTAGGATGGGGCTGCTCTCATGGTCTCCAGTGAGGTACCCACAACTCTGGATATTGCCTTTATGATTACGGTGGACTCCACAGTCAATAAGGGAAAGGAAATCATATTTACTGGGTATCTAACATATGCCAAGAACTTCATGTTCCTTACCCTCATTTATTTACTTATTCATTTTTTAAAAATATTTTATTTTTTAAATTTATTTTAAAGACAGAGAACAAGAGAGAGTGTGAGTGGGGGATGGGCAGAGGGCGAGGGTGAGAGAAAGAGAGAGAGTCTTAAACAGACTCCACACTGAGCATAGAGCCCAATGCAGGGCTCAGCCTCACAATCCTTAGATCATGACCTTAGCCGAAATCAAGAGTTGGATGCTTAACCGACCGAGCCACCCACGGGCCCCACCTCATTTAAATTTCTTAAGAGCCTACATTATTTTCATTTTATCTGAGGAAATCAAGTCTCTGGAGGTTAAATATTTTTTTCTATGTCAAAAAAAATCAGTAAATAGAAGAGCTGGGATTCAAATCCAGGCACAACTCCAAAGCTATATTGTTTCTTCTTGACTCTTTCCAGTGACAAAGTGTTAGGGGCACTATATTTCCTTCTAATATCTACTGACTTTAATAAGTACATTAAAGATCAGTTCAAGGCAGTAGCTTAATTCATGCATACACATAAGTTTAAAGTTAACAGACCTGGGCATTTACATCTCAAGAAAGGAGAAAAATTGTCATGATGAGTTCCCAGCATCTCTCCCTTGCCACCCTCCACTCCCTCCTGCAGTAAAAGCTGGAGTATCATTTCCATTTCATTTCTTCATCCAACAATTATCCTTTCATCAGATAGTCCAAAATTCACTGCTGTCCTGGTGGGAGTCATTAACAGAGACCTTATTTCTTCAGCTGGAGCACACATTGGTATATTTACCTGCAGTGCCTTTTGCCAGATATATGTTCCCTGTGTGCTGGGTGGGGAATTCAGAATGATGCCAGATCCAAGGAAGCTTTGTGTTTTAATGAGCACAAAAGGCGTAAGTCTTGTAGACATTGGTTTCTCCACAGCTCATCAGATGCTGAGGACTGAGGGTGTGAGGTTCTTTGAACACACCTATATGGCATTTTTTTTTTTTTTAAGATTTTATTTATTTATTTGACAGAGAGAGACACAGCGAGAGAGGGAACACAAGCAGGGGGAGTGGGAGAGGGAGAAGCAGACTCCCCGCTGAGCAGGGAGCCTGATGCGGGGCTCGATCCCAGCAGCCTGGGATCATGACCTGAGCTAAAGGCAGATGCTTAACCGACTGAGCCACCCAGGTGCCCCACCTATATGGCATTACATTACTAAGCGTGGGTAATGTTCAGAGAGCCACAATCAGCATTTGAAGCCCTGAGTCCCAAGCCCCTTTCCTGTATCACCAATCGGAAGGGCCACTGCCAGTGATGACTGGTGTGGGCTCGGCACATCTGGCTTCCTAGTCTTCTGAGGAGACAGGAAAAGAGGGATGATGGGAGTGCTGCACACTCCTGGAATGATATACAACTAGATGGATGTTCAGGTTCTGAATGCAAACAGTAGTCTTTTCTGGGTGCACTGGATTCTTTGTCTCCTGACTCACTGATGTATTCATTCTGCAAATTTTGCAGAGGGATATATTAATCTGGGAAGGGCTGAGTAAAATTTTTCCTTTGAGAATGGTTTCTCTTTGAAACAAGGTCCAATCTGCTTCATCCAACGGTCTAGGTGTCCTTCGTATTTCCTTAGCCAATCCCCAGGCAGAGTTCTCTTCAGGTGTGTCCTGGGACGGTAGCTTGGGTAATGGCGACCAGATGGCAGGAGGTGAGTGGCACTCAGCAGGCAGTGGGGCAATGATTTTCTCAAGTCAATTCCGCTCATTTCCTCACAGATTCAACCCTACCAAACTCAAGAGATGTAGATATGTACAAGCATAAGAAGTCTTTCTTTCCAAATCACTTCCCCAGAGACAGCTTTCCGAGAACCTTATGACATCTGCTGATGTCACTAAAGGCTATTACAGTACAGCTAGACATGGGCTCCACGAACCAAGAAGGGAAGATCCACCCCCACTCTCCATGAAGATGGAACCGGGGAAGGGTAAGTTGGGAGGATAAGAGAACAACAAGACAAGGCTTTCACTTCACTCTAACCCATCATCCTGTCATTTTTGCATCTGCTTTCGTCTGTATCACGCTGTCCCCTGGGACACACAAAATGTGGACAGAGATTTCTTTCTTCCTGCAAATGATCCAGCATAAATAAATAAGTAAATGAGCTGACACCATTTCTAAAAATTTTTAAATGTTTCTACTGAATGTACAACACCACAAAAAACTTAAAAAAAAAAAAACCAAAACAACCCATACAGACCAAATGAAAAGACAGACCAACCATAAGAAATATCATCAGAATCCGAGCTGATGGTTTTAGCCTGAGGGCTGAGGGAGGAAGGAAAATGTGATGGGTTATGTAGTTCCCAGTTACAAAAGAAAATATATAGGTTTGTGTTGTAGAGACAAACTTTGCCCTCATACTGGATTTGGGGAAGAATATGTGTCACGGTTTCTTACGTAAGAGGCACGCTTACATAAGGGATTTCTATAAGGGACACAATGACTCCAATTTCAGTTTTTCGAAAGACACAGATACAACACGCTGTGGACAATAGACAGAATAGCTAGAGCTCTGGGTCTGGGTGAAAGCCTAAAACTCAGTCCTCCATTTTCATCCAGGCAGAAGCTAACCCATTCCTCCAGGCATAGGCCATGGACATGCTTGGGGATAGCATCCGTGTATTTTTAAAAAGGAAGCTTTGAATTTTTTTTAAGTGATTGGCATAGATCCAGACATTTTATAAAGCATATCATGAAACAACATGATGCACTGACATGACAATGGACTTATAGTCAGATCTGGGTCCTTCTCAGTGTGACTGAGATACATTCCTTAAATATCTTTGTGCTGTTTCCACATACGCAACATGTGGTCAACATTACCTACATTAAGGGATCATTGTAAAAATAAAGTGAGGAAAAACAATGTACGAAAGGCATGTAGCTCACTGCCCAGTAAATAAATGTTGAGTCCCTTTCCCTGTTTGACTATATAGTCCTGAATATCCTATGCAATAAGGATTGCACAGATACAGACACTGAACTTGAGAACGGTTATGTGATCCACACTGGATCATGCAGCTGGAAGTGCTAGAGTCATGGTTTCAAAGCAGGACAGTCTCATCTTAGGTCTGATGCTCTTCCCACCATCTAATTAGCTGACACTCTTGCGTCTGTATCATTTCAACAGAAAACGATCATTGCAGCCTGAACAATTCAAGCCTCGATCATCCTCAGTAAGGGACCAGGGGCCGAAGCTCTGGCAAGGTGCTCACCTGACCAAAGGTGAAGTCCATCAAAGCCATAGGAGTACAGGTCATCGCCGACACCATTGCCGCCCCATCCTTCTCCTCCGCCAGGGTATGGAGCATAGCCTGAAGAAGAGGCCCAGCCCACCCGCAGGTGTGTGGGCTCAGCTGTTAGGAAGGGGTCCACCTGGTCGATGATCAGCTCAAAGTACCACTTCTTGTACTGCGCTGAGCCCTCGGCAACTCCCAGGAAGATGTTGGGCCGAATGCTGAAATGAAACGTGGGACAGGTGGCATCTACAGACTCTCAAGCGCCGAGAAAAGCGGAGAGCAAGTTGGGTAAGATCACAGGACGCACTGTGAACTGAAGGCAAGAGCAACTCTGTGTTTTTTGTATTATTCTAAAGTAGAAGAAGCTTAGAACCTCTAACACTTGATCAAGTACTTAGTGGGAGGTGTCAGGACAACATTAATTCTATTTAAAAATATAAAGAATGTCTCCTTATTCCATTGAAGGCAACCAACATTTGCTGAGTGTTGACCATAGGTAAAAGATGCTGAAAATGTCGTAGAGCTGCGTAACTACAGACCCTTGTTTCTTTCTGTAAGTGGAAGAAATAACTTACTCAAGTTCCATCTCCTGGGGACTTGGTCCAAGCACCCCCGTTCTCACAGCAGCAGATTTTTCAACTAAGCATCACTGACAAGAATGGCCTCTTGAAAGCATTAAGAAATCACTATTAGAAATAAGCCAGACAAGAAAGAACGAACGAAAGAAAAAGACAGACAGACAGAAGCCAAGCAGAGGAAGATAAATACTGCATGCAACTACTTATATGTGGAATCAAAAACAAAAAACAAAAAACAAGTCAAACTCCTAGAAACAGAGAGTAGACAAGTGGTTGCCAGGGGTTGAGGAGAAGGGTGGGATAAAGACAGGCTAGTTAAAGGGTTCAGACTTCCAGTTATAGGATGCATAAGGTCTGAGGACCGACTGAATGTATAACATGGTAACTGTAGTTGATAACACTGTATTGCATAATTGAAACTTACCAAGAGAGTAGAACGTAAAATGTGTTCACACACACACAAAAAAGGCAAATATGTGAGGTCAAGGATATGTTGTTAATAAACTTATGGGGCAAACCCTTTCACAATGTATATGTATATTAAATCATCATATTCTACACTTTAAATATCCTACAATTTTGTCAATTATGCCTCAATAAATAAAGCTGGAAAAAAAATAAAATTCAACCTAAAGTGGCAAAAAAGGGAAGAGGGGAACAGAAGCCACTCTTAGCTAACCTTGTTAAGGGCTGGAGGATTTAATGTATCCAGCAAAATGGTTAAAAGCTCAGGACAAGGCATTTGGAGTTTCTCTCCAACTGGAATGCTCTTCTTAGATGTCCACTGTTCTGGGCTGGGGGCTCTGCGCCATTTTGGGTGGGCAAGGGAAAACCAGACTGGTACCAAAAGAAAGTCTGTGTGGATGGCTCAGGTCTGCTCTGCACTTCCGGGAAGTTCTTTCCTCACCTTGTAGATTAGGGAGTGGGCCTAGGTAGAAAATTGCTAAAGAACCTTAGGCCTGTCTGATGCAAGGCCAGTGAGTTCACATGACTCCCATGTGGCTACATTATGGACCAGCAGGCTAAGATTCTATGTGAGCCCATGCTCTTCATCTTGGACTTCAGAGAGAACCCTCGGGTCAATGGCCATGTGCCAGAGGATGCAAGAAACCATGGTATCAACACGGGACATCCATTCTATTAAAAGATTCTAAGGAAAAAAAAGATGGTACCTTAAAATAAAAATGAGTATGTTATGGAGAAGGTATAAGATCTATGTTAAAGTAGAACATGCCACATGGCAGACCACTTCCGGTCAAATTCTCCAGCCCTCAGGTGGAACATACACTCCACTGTTGGCTACTTCAGGGGAAAAGTTTGAAACTCTGTGAAAGGGGTTGGAGTACAAGGCCCTAAAAAGTACACATTTGTCCAGTCTCATCTCACATGCCAACTTCACCAGGAAAATGATGGGTAGGCAGCACTAGCCCTCTTCCTTTCCTGTCTGGAAACAAGATGGACACTTTGGAATGATGGTGGTGGCCTTACCTGGTCACATCATTAATCAGCCGTGTCTGCAGGAGCAGGTTTCTCCGGGGCAGCAAGTTATCACAAATCAGATTCTGGTTGGCTCTGACTGCGACCCCATTGCAGAGACAGAGGGAGCACAGCACATCGAGAACCTGCAGCGGGACACATTCCCCCCCACCGCCACCAAACCTCAGGACCACCAGGAGAGCACCGTGGGCAGGACCCAACTGCCAAGACACATGAAGGAAGCAGGCCTCAGGAGGTAGGGGGCTGGCGACAAGTGGGAGGACCTCTTCAGAGTCATGGCCGCCACACCTCCCTCACCAGGCATCAGTGAGCCAATGCTGGAGCCTGCTGCCTCTTAGGGAAATGAAGCTGGATTCCTTCTAACCCGTCTGCCCTCATCTTAGCCCCTCCCCTCCAAACTCTGTGTTCCCTGTGATCACTGCTCTGCTCAAACAGGTGGGAGTCTGAGCTCTGAAGACAGACAGACTGGGTTGATAGCCCAGCCATGGCAGGACTAGGCTGAGATGAGGCATTACATCGAGGGCACAAAATCCAGGCATGACACCCTCTTGGAATGGTGCATGAGTCGGGGCAAGCACCAGAAGGTCTTTCATTGGCCTCAAGCCTAAGTTTGCGCTCCCACCCAGCCTTGGCAGCCCTCTGTGCTAGCACCAGCAGGCACCCAATACAGCTCTTTATGAAAAGCGCTGTTGAAAAGAAAACCACAGACCCCAAATGGCATCGCTTAGGTTAAGGTCCCAAGTCAGTAAGCCAAGACTTAACACCTAACCTAATAGCAGTTTCAAACCCCTAGGAATGTAACCTTTAACCAGTCAACATGGAAATTTCCTCGTCAGCACTAGGAAATTTCCCGATAGACCCCATCTGTTCCCCTTAGGAGGGCGACCTTGCATAAAACTATGGATTCTTTGTTAATAATTTCCTCTCCCCTCCAACTTAAAAAAACCTTTCCTTTTCTGTAGTCCTTTGGAGCTCTCCTCTACTGCTAGAAGGGATGCTGCCCAATTCATGAATCAGTTAATAAAGCCAATTAGATCTTTAAAATTTCCTTGGTTGAATTTTTGTTTTTTAATAGCACTCAGATTCCCATTTGGCCAAGGTCATGTAGCAGGATTGGGAACCTCATGTAGGTCAGTAGAGAGGATAGTAGGGCAGATTCCAGTTCTTGGGTCTCTGGCTGTGATATCATCAAAATTCATTAAGATACCCATCTATTCCTACACAATGGTATTCAATAACCTTCTACCTGCTCTCCTTCTACCCCTAGAGTGAGAACAGAACTTCAAGAGCCCAAGCGGCCCCTGAAACTATGAGACCAGCCACCAAGCCACTTCTGCTCCTCTTTGTTTTCCAGCTACGTGGGAAGTGGGAACAGCCCCCGGCCTCCTACCCACACTATCTCCTTGGGCTGCATCATCTGGCATTCTGATTTGTGTTCCTATATTGACAGAGCAAACTGTGCTGGACCAGGCATCGCTCCTCCCTCTCTCTCCTGCTGGGAGGAATGTGCAAACAGCAGTCGATAAATAACAAGCACGAATGTGGCAGCCGCATCTCAGTCTTTCAAAGTGGCCACTAAGACTCAGTGCTTAGTGGGGCTGGATGGCTTCAGGTTGGTGGCATTTGTATCCATAATTCTCACAAACCAATTTTCTACCTGACTCCCTGAGTGTCAATTTCGTTCCAGATAATTACAAAGCACATTTGTGGGACAAGCAGAAAAGAATCCCAAAGGTGGTTTAACAGAGAACTCTCACCACTGCCACTCTGTGAAACATATGGACCATGGAACTGGAAATCCAGAGGATAATTTCTCATTCTAAGAAAAGAGCCATAGATGGCCAGGAAATTAAATACCTATCATCCAGCCTATCACACATTCTCATCCGTCCTGCCTCGGAGTGAAGGCTGTGGGAGACTTGCTGTCATAGCCAGAGGGAGAGCAGAGCTTAATCCACATATAATCGGAACAGCCAGGAGGAAAAAGCGCTCTGTGAGAAGAACTAGACGAACAGAATGTCTCACCTATAAATAAATGATGCCATAAAGCAATGGGGCTGACACTGTTTAGGCTTTGTTTTATTTTTAAATTTAATTTTTTAAAAGATTTTATTTATTTGACAGGGAGAGAGAGAAAGAGCACAAGCAGGGGGATTTGCAGAGGGAGAGGGAGAAGCAGACTCCCCACTGAGCAGGGAGCCCGAGGCGGGGCTCGATCCCAGGACCCTGGGATCATGACCTGAGCGGAAGGCAGACGCTTAACGACTGAGCCACCCAGGTGCCCCTAGGCTCTATTTTAGAAGGCATTTCTCAGGGTAAAATGGGGGAATGGGGCCAAACTTCCTTTTCTTAAAAAGCTTAAATGGGTTCTCTTAAAGGTGAAGGGAGTGTAGACAAGACGAGGCCACCACAGGGAGATGCACAAGCACTGAACCTAGAGGTCATGTGTACTTCTGATGGAGGGGGAGCACCTTAGTGACCTCTGGGACGTATGGCCAGATGTGGCAGGTACTGCTCAGCAGTCACCAAGTTCCGTTTCCTTCTAGTCCTGAGCCCACAAGGGCTACACTTCCCGGCCTCCCTTGCAGTTACGTGGGGTCATGTGACTAAGTTGTGGGCAGTGGAAGGTAAGCGGACGTGACCTAACTCTTCCACACAGTCCTCCTTGCACTCATACTCTCTTTGCAGCTGGATGTAGAGATCCAAGGAAAGATTACAAAGTCACGGGTCTCCTTACTCCCAGCGTGATCAGGAGCACTAGCACTGCCTAGGAGCTTGCCAGGAATGTAGGGGCTTAGGAGCACCCCATGCACCCCCACCCCTGCCAGCCTTACCAGCTGAGAGCCTTCATTCTAACACGATGGGTAAGCACATTGCCTTCTGTGAAACACCGTTCTAGGGGATGGAAAGAACTCGTGTCTCCCAGACTGGAGAACTCCCACTGACTAGCCTAGGGCTGTGATGTGGAAAAAGAAATCTTCCTTATGAGAATGTGGGGTTGTCTGTCTTAGGAGTTGGGCTTCCCTAATTTACACACTGGCCCAACCTGACAATTTCCCTGGCTCATTCTGTGGAGGCCATTGGCTTCTGCTTGTTATTCTTTTTGTTCCTGACACCACAGTTCATTCAATATCCTCTCCGTTTGTTTTTTATTTCCACTTTAGTCTCTACCCCAAACATAGGCTTATGTGGGAATTCTCCTTTAAAAATAAATACTTATTGCATATCCACAGAAACGTCATTTGGCTGTTGCATTCTGTCCTTCAGCTTTTGTCTATAAAAACAGCTCCATGCTAAAATGTATTTATTCTGTGTAAATGCTAATTGTACTTATTCTGTGATTTTTTTTTTTTTAAAGATTTTATTTATTTATTTGACAGAGAGAGACACAGCGAGAGAGGGAACACAAGCAGGGGGAGCGGGAGAGGGAGAAGCAGGCTTCCCGCCGAGCAGGGAGCCCGATGCGGGGCTCGATCCCAGGCCCCCGGGATCATGACCTGAGCCGAAGGCAGACGCTTAACGACTGAGCCACCCAGGCGCCCCAAGGGACTAACTTTCTTAACAGCCTACTTTTACCTTAACCCTGGGCAGTCTGAGTTCCTCCCTCTATTATTCATTTATTCCATAAATATTCATGGAGCACATCCGATGTGTTACATTCTAGGCACTGGGAATACATTAGTGAAGAATTCCTAGCAGTGCCTTACTTTCAAATACCAGTTTTCTTTTGTTGATCCCAGAAACGCTGAATTAATTCTTATTCCTCTTGATTCCACTGCAACACTATTCACCTTCTGAAATAATCTCATTTCTTGACTTCTAGAGTTCTGAACTCTCTGGTTCTCTGCAACCTTTTCTTTCCCTGTTTTTGTTTCATTTTCCCAGACTTTAATTAATTAATTAATTAATTAATTAATTAATTTTAGATTTTACTTATTTATTTGATAGAGGAGACACAGCGAGAGAGGGAACAGAAGCAGAGGGAGTGGGAGAGGGAGAAGCAGACTTCCCCTCGGAGCAGGGAGCCCGATGTGGGGCTCGATCCCAGGACCCTGCGATCATGCACTGAGCTGAAGGCAGATGCTTAACCACTGAGCCACCCAGGTGCCCCAGTCTCTCACTCCTTTTTTTTTTTTTAAAGATTTTATTTATTTATTTGACAGAGAGAGAGACAGCGAGAGAGGGAACACAAGCTGGGGGAGCGGGAGAGGGAGAAGCAGGCTTCCCGCTGAGTAAGGAGCCCGACGCGGGGCTCAATCCCAGGACCCTGGGATCATGACCTGAGCCGAAGGCAGCCGCTTAACCAACTGAGCCACTCAGGCGCCCCTCTGTGATTTTTTTTTAAATCAAGTCCCAGATTTGAAAAATGAGGCTTTTGAAGCCCCCGAGGAACAGATTCTTTTCTTGCTGTGGATATGAACCGGGTGGCAGGAAATGCTTCTATGTCGCCTTGGCCGCCCCGGAGCTCAGAGATGATTTGGCAACTGTATGGGAGTTGATGGCTCTATTGCCTGTGTCTCCCCCCCGACCTAGACCAAACCTTCCGTTCTGATTTATACTCTCCCGGGACCCATTATGATACTATTTTACAATATATTTTTCTCACGAGTAGCGCCAAAATAATTTTACAAAATAATTTTACAAAAATAAAAAAAAAATTTATTTGTGACAATGTTGAGATCTGGAGTAGGACAGGTTTGGGGCCAGCTAAAAAGGGCCTATTTCATTTTTATTATAAGATGCTTAGTCCACGGGAAAATGAGAAGGTGATTCAACAGTGTTCAATAACTGTTCTTTTTACCAAACAATAAAATCAGCGCTACTAACATAGTAAGTAAGGCGGGAATGGATTCTGGCTTTACTCATTCATTCCTTTTATTCATTTATTACACCTTCAACAGACATGGATTAAATGCCTGCCATGTAGAACATATCAGCTTGGCCCTGCAGCGGGGGGAATGCACAGTTGGTCACTGCCCTGAAGGAACTTAGAGTCTGCGAGAGACATCTGTGTGTAAACCTAACGACAGTCTGAAAGGCAGAGCGGAACCACCAAGTAATGGCCTGCTGGCTGTATAAGATCTGAAATGAGGAGACCATGTTCAACTGGAATCAGAAAAAGCTTCATGGAGAGAGTGGTATCTGAACAAAGTATTGAAGGGCAGATAGAATTATGATGGGTCCTGGAAAACTAAGAAGTGAGGAGATGGCGGGGGGCATGAGCAAGAGCCAAGTCACTAAGAGGTCGAGGGGCAGGGGACATTGGGAGAAAGGCATGTTGCCAGCACACCCTTTCCTGTCCTTTTCATTCCAAAGTTTGGGTTCTTTCCCTCAAATTTCCTGACTTCCACTCGATCAGGCTTTAGAGGAGTGGCAATGTTTTCCGTGGCAGGGACAGAGCTAACAAGGGAAAAATCTTAGAAGAGAGAAGGCATAGTAATGCCGCCACTGTCTATGCTCCCCGTTCTCAACCTGCGATTGGAGCTGGAATGGTACCAAAAGGGGTTCATCAAACCCATGAGATGTACAAACCTTTTTTTAAAAGAAAAATGTCACGACCCTAAAGACCCTGGAAGGACCCAGATGGGCATTCAAATTCTAGTCTCAGAAACGCTAACTTGTATAAAAATGCCTTCTAATTATGAATTCTTCACTGCATGGTTTTGTATTTAGAGAACTTTAAAAATAAGAACACAAAATTAAAAATATTCTCACAGAACATGTGGACCCTGAAGAACATGCTCACAGACCACAGTCTGAGAAATACTGGGAGGAATATGAAACTGTGAGTGGGAGACCCAAAGTCTGGTCCTAGTCTGTCACAAATTAGCTGTGTGGCCCCTGGCAGGTGGCTTCATGTCTCAGGGCCCATGTGCCAGCCTTGCTTCGGTCAAGTGGAAATAAGAATGCTACTTCCTGGGGTCATCCTGAGGACAAAGGAAAATGCATGTGAACACGGAGGACAGTACCTGGCATTTGTCAAATGTAAAATAAATGTTCGCTATCATCATTGTCATCATTACTGTTGCTGTTACTGGAAGAGCTGGGAGGTGCCTGGTGGTTCAAAAATTCTCTATATTTTCAGTCACTGTCTTCATGGAAAACTAAGTGAATAGATCAGAGACATGTGAAAACCTAGGACTGGAGAAAAAGGAGCCGCCTAGAGAGCAAACCACTACACGTTGGCATTTTCCAAGCAAAGAGAAAGCGTCAAAACCGAAGTCTGGCCTTGCCGTTGTTTACAAAGCTACCACAAATAGCCCTGGTGATGATTTGGGACAGGTTTCTCTTTGAAAATAAGTGTTATCCACTCAGATCATTTCTAAGGGAAGGCCTGAATTCATGGCAAGCCAACATTCATCCAAAAATCCACCAAAAGACAAAAAAGGGATATATCCTAGAGGAGGCTTTTATGTACCGAGAACATATTGCCTGAACTTTCACAACATCGCAGGAATTTCTCAAACAGCGCCTTGGCTCTAGAAGATGAAAGACTGCTCTGCTAGTCCACTCGGGTCACATATCAGACCGGGTATTGATTTGTAGCAAAGTCCTTCAGCTCACTCAGGCTCCGATTTCTCCCCCTTTGAATGGGCAGAATAGTCATCCACTTGCCACCAAGTGACATCCATTACATGCTTTGTGGCTTCTGGCTCACAGAAGCCATAACCAAGCTGGTTATTCATTAAGCACGTTATATGGCATGATCATAAAGAAGACCCAGGAGCAATGAAACGAGACAGCAGCTTTTCTCTCGTCAGAGGGCTCCTCCTGACATCTGTATGTAGCTCATGGCTTGGACCATGTTACTTGGGTGCTTATCAATTACTCTTATTATGCTTTGCGGACGGGAAGGAACATGTTGGAGCCGACAGACGCTGGTCTAACACTGGAGCCTCATGCCTGCTTTTGATTTACCACATTTGGGAAAGCAATTACAGGCCCCACACATTTCTTTCTCTTCTTTGCCAAGCAATTTCACCAATACTAAGGACCATGGCTTTTTTGCTTCCTAAGGGAGACACACCTAAGCGATGCTGTAGAGGCTTGCTCTCCTGGACCCCGAGATGTGTCTCAAATGAGCAGTGCCCCAAAGGAGGAGGGCCAGTGACCAAGCCGAGTTTTCTGCACTCTGCAGGAGCACAGCTGCTGCCCCTCATGTCACCTGCTCTTGAAATACACCCCCTCAGCCTGAGGACCCTCCTGCTCACTCCCATTAGTCAGGGCAGTAACCCCCCATCTACAGGGCAGATGTTGAAAGGTCAAGAAAAAACACATTTTAATAGACTTTCCCTGCAGATTGTTCTGTCTTAGCCATATAATTAAAGACTAGGACCATATAATTAGAGAGGTAGAACTTTAAGACACCTCAAAAAATTGATAGAGCTTTCCACCTTAGTAAATGAAGTGGTATTATCTCCACTGCCCAGAGGATATCACTGAGGCCCAAGTCACACAGCTGTTTCGTATCAAAGGGAAGGACTTGGGGTGCCTGGGTGGCTCAGTCATTAAGCATCTGCCTTTGGCTCAGGTCATGATCCCGGGGTCCTGGGATTGAGCACCACATCAGGCTCCTTGCTCAGCGGGAAGCCTGCTTCTCCCTCTCCAACTCCCCCTGCTTGTGTTCCCTCTCTCGCTGTGTCTCTCTCTCTGTCAAATAAATAAATAAAATCTTAAAAAAAAAAAGGGAAGGCCTGGCAGCTTCAGTCCTCTAACTTGCTCATGTAGGTTCATTTACTTCACTTGGTTCGACTCAGGGCAAATCTGATTTCAATTCACTGACAAGCCAGTTGCCAAGACTTTCTATACTAGTTTTATCTGATTTTTGTATCTCTTCTTTATACAGCTTGGTATTAGCTGTTCCACTACTGAATTCCTGGGCCCGAGGGTGGGAGCCAAGTCCTGCAGTTGGCCTTGTCCAGATCCTCCTAACTCAGGGCCTCCCCCAGTCAGCTGTGTGCTCAGGGCTGAAGACAGTGAGTGGGCCTTGGGAAGCCGGTGGAAACAAGAGAGAGAGAACATGCAAGACCCAGTATGACTGTCTGGCTTGGAGTGTGCTCCTAGGCAAGGAAGGGTCTTTCAGATCCTCAGTTTCCCAAGGTTCACCCCCACCCCCAAATCAAAGCTGAGAAAGAGATTAGTCCACATGCTCTCAGTAACACACACCGGTTATGAAGCAGCAGGGAGGGAAAAGCCAGGTCAAGGCCATCCTGTTTGGGTTCTTCTTCCAGACACCCACCTTGTGATTCCGTCCATGCTTATCCAATAAGGAGATGATGGACTTGATGTGGCCCTCGGCTATCAGATTTAAGGCTTCTGGGCTTTCAGTCAAGATGCAGTGTAAAACTTCCAAGATACCTGCATGAATGTCACAAAAATCACCTGGACATGAAATAAGCTGCAGAACTGACCATCATCTAGAAACCTAAATTATGAGTGAAAAGACAATCCTGAGGGGACAGGATATTATCGGTTCCTTGACTATTAAATATTTCCGGCCAGAAGACAGACTGTGGCCATGTCTTGTAGACTTCAGGAGCCTTGGCGGCCTACCTCGTCTGCAATTCAGAGGGGAGTTTTATTTAGCATTGGCCGCACCTCCCTCCTTCCTGGACAGACATGGATCCTTCTATGTCAAAATAGAGATAAGCAGCAAGTGAAATTAGTCAGAGAAAAACAAATACCAGATAATCACTCCTATGTGGAATTTAAGAAATAAAACAAAGAAAAAAGAGACTCAAATATAAAGAACTGGTGGTTACCAGAGGGGAGGTGGGTGAGATGGGGATGAAGAGTACACTTATCTTGATGAGCACAGAGTATTGTATAGAATCGTAGACTCACTATGTTGTACACCTGAAACTAATATAACACTGTATTTCAGTTAGTTATACTTCAATTTAAAAAAATTACAGAGAAGTGGCTGTAAAATGAAATTATTAATTTGGTCAAGCCAAGCAATACCTAAACATATATAAAAAAGCAAATGCCCAGTTCACTACAAATTCTAAAGGTCCTTCAAGTGATTTAGAAAATATCTGGAGTATTCCTTGAATGAGAATTTTTCTAGGACCCACCCCAGAAATTATTTTCATTTCAGAAGTACTGGTGTTATCAAGCAAACTATAAACTCACTAAATAAAGACTATTTGTCTTTGCCCTTTTTCTCAGCATGCTGCATGGTTTTCTGTATTAAGTGAAGGCTAAAGGAAAGCTAGCTGGTGCCCTCGCAGCCTGGCACCTACAAGGGTAACACACCACGATGAAACTACAAGGGAAGTGGTTAGCCAATATCTTTATTGGTTTTATTGAGAAAATTCCCCTTGGTTCTGTGTTTCTCGAGACTTTTATAAATTACTATGAAATGTAATCTGGCCCATAGAGGAGGCACTGAAGAAAACAGAGGCTTGAGAAGACATAGGTGTAGGTAGATAGTCCTTAAGAGAGCCTTCCTTTGGTCTGTCTGTTCAAGCTCCAGCCATCTCTAGACAATGAAAAAAGCATCAAACCTTTCAGCGTCCAGAGAGGGGCCCACATCTGTCATGTTCACTCATAACTGAGGAAGACAACTTCTGAACCTCACTGCAGCCACTTACCCTCGATAACTACTCTCTGGTTCAAATTCTCTGTGAGTCATCAAGAAGGGTTATAGATACAATGTCAAGGGTGATTGAGGTTTTAGAGGGGGAAACCATCATTTCCTCCTCTCCTCATCCTTCAGTCTGCTTCTAACCCAAACAGTTAGGAGAAGTGTGTCCAGAGAGGATTTAGAAACCCCGAGAAAAAGAGTGCAGGCAACAAGGGAGGAGACCAGAAACCTGGGATGTGGGGTGGCGGGGTGGGGGGGTAGGCGATTAAAGGATCCAGGGGATGGAGATGAACACACAAAGTGAAAAATGAAACAGAAAAGGAAATCGTTGAAGTCTGGGTTAGAGTTGTTAAATAAAGCCAGAGCAGTGCCAGGAAGATTTAGGACTTTCTTTTTGTTGGGGTAATTATTTGAGGGTTGTTTACAACTCAGTGGAAGAAAGAATTATTCAAAGATTCAACTTTTTCACGGTTTCTTTTTTTTTTTTTACAGAAAGAAAAAAAAAAAACAAACCCCACCTTCTACAGTTGTTTCCTGTCAATTCTTACCTGAGGAAGATTCTAGTCGGTCCAGTTTGCTGATTAGCCAATCAAGGTTGTTAGAGAACTGAGCGCAGTTGTTTCTGTTTCCACGAATGAGAGCAGCTGCAAAGGACACATTTGAACATGCAGGTTAAAGGGCATACGGAGGAGCATAAGAACCTGGGAAGCTGTCAAATACTTCATCTGCTTAGCAACTAAAAGGAACTGAGTGTAACAATCTTCCCCTTCCAAGCCCTTGGATACAGTTGTTCCTATATTTGGAAGAGTAAAAATCTACCATTCACTCAAATATTCCGGAGAATCTACGTACTGAACATCTGTCCACTTGCTGGGAACAGAGCAGTGGGAACCCAACAGCAGATCTCCCGCCTTTACAAAGAAGACAAAAGACACAATGAACACACAAACTAAGAGAATTACTTCAGATAGTGATAAGAAAATATCTGCTTGGTTACTGGTTTAAGAACTCCATTCTTTGCACTGTTCTTAACCCTAGCTAGAGATTTGCTATTTTTCAGAGCTAAAGAGAGGCATCCTAGTGAAAAGAGCTGGAAAGGTTGGTTAAACTAACAGGCAAATAATAAGGAAACGTGAAACTCTAAAATACCTAAAACACATATGACAACGGTTCCCAAAGTGTGGTCCCAGGATTGGAATGTGTCACCGGAGAACTTGTTAGAAATGCAAATTCTTCGGCCTTATCCCAGATCTACTGAATCAGAAACTCTGGGGATGGGACCCAGCATCAGTGTTTTAACTGGCCCTCCAGTTGATTCTGATGCCTGCTCATGTTTGAGAACCACTGGTAGATGATATTGCTATGGGAGGGAGAGAATACGCGGTCAGCAGATTTTCACTAAGCTAGACCCAGCAACCTTCCTTCCATGGACCTGGCCTCTGCAACAAATCCATGTAAACTGGGTTCATGTGCTTGCTCCTCATGCTGTTGGTTTTCAAAGATGGGTTTTTCAGCCGCCTGAAAGATACTTGGATAAGGAAAGGTCTTCCTCAGGACCTCTCCTTTGTATCTGCACAGTTAGAGGAAGGCAGAATTCAGTGCAATTTCCAGGTCAGCTGCAACAAGCTGGGGGGGGGCGGGGGGGGGAGTCAGCTGGCCTCACACCATAGTTCTAGCATTTACTACATGTATGGCCTTAGGGAAATTATGACATTTCTGAGCATCAGTTTCTTCTGATTCATGACTAAATGGGTAAGGGTACCTAGACCTCAAAGTGTTGTTCCGCAGATCTAAAAGAGATATTCCACTGCTTGGCACAAAAAGCTCTGTAACTATTAACTACTACTGTTGTAAAAATTACTGAGTTTGAGCCATTAGAGTTGGAAGGGGTTTTACAAGGTCACACAGAACAGTGGTAGTCTAATCAGCCTGACCCTTGACATCGAGAAGGGGTCCAACCTGACGTCTCCGGCTCCCCTCTGGCCCACTCAACTTTCTATGGACTCCCTCTAATGACATACACTTCAGAGCAAAACCCCAAAATGCTGCCTCATCATCACATCTGGGCAACTACCGGTGGCCACCTTCTCACACAGGCCAACACTGTCTTCCGCTGCCTCCCCCGCACAGGGTGGTGGTTTGGGCCCGTGTGGAGGCGCTGGTTACTGCAGGCCGCGGGACATCACCCCCACTCCGTGCTGTGAGAAGAAAGGCTGGGTGCTGGAACTTCCTTACCCTCTGCCTTTATTCCTCCCACCAAAAGGAAATAGCAGCAGGAATCACGACTGACCGACAGTCAGACAGTGAGAGGTCAGAGAGCTACAAAGAGGAACCGTCCTTAACATGTAGGTGTCCAAGTCTAAACGTGGAGGGCACTGCAAACACGTTCGAGTCTTGTTCCCTCATTTTAAAGACGAGGGACTGAGGTTCAGAGAGAGTAAGTGACTGTCAAGGGTTTTATGGGTAGTTTTGGCAAAACTGATCCCTACCTGCTTTCACTTGCTGCTGACTTCTTGCTCTAAGTGTGGGAAGCACAATAAGCTGCTGGCTAACAGAATGAATGGCTGGGTGAGAATCAAATGGTTAGAAAAGGCTTCCAAGGGGCACCTGGGTGGCTCAGTCATTAAGCGTCTGCCTTCGGTTCAGGTCATGATCCCAGGGTCCTGGGATCGAGCCCCACGTCTGGCTCCCTGCTTAGTGGAAAGTCTGCTTCTCCCTCTCCCACTCCCCCTGCTTGTGCTCTCTCTTTCTCTCAAATAAATAAAATCTTAAAGAAAATAGAAAAAGCTTCCAAGAATGAAGCTAGATGATCATCGGCCAAGCTGTAGAGACCCCCCGCCCCCTTGGAAATCTTCCCAGGGAGAGGTTGTGCGTGTGCTTACCCAGCAGTTGGTACAGGAGGTTCAGGATCTCTTTCCAAGCCATGCCACTCTCCTCCCTTGCAATCCCTGCAAAGTGTGCTACGCTGTTGTAGATATTTAAGCGGTCAATGCAGTTTAACACAAGGGCCAACATTCCCTGTGAAGGAGACGCAGGGAAAAAGTGAAAGCTCCCGATTAAGAAAGCAGGATCCTTTTGTTCTTTTCCCTCCCAGGTCATTCACCTTTTATAGCTGATAATGCTAATGTGCACACAGACCTTCACGGTGCCAGTTTGGATTTTGTTTTCTTCCTAAAAACAAAATATACATTCTTATGCCCCAGAGACATGAAATAGCATCCATGGGTGGGGGGAGCAAGTTAGCAGTTTCCTCATGACGGGTTTGCCCCCATGTGTTTAACTCCATCTAAGGACATATCAAAAGAGGGAGCATGAATGAGTCTCACAAAAGCTTGCTCTGGGCCTGGTGTGAAATGATTCTGACTCACCCAGAAACAGCCCTTGATACAGTTCCTATTTTCCTGTTAAATCTAAAGGAAGTTCAAGAAATTCCATTCAGATGCACAAGACAACCATGCTTGCTTCCGCCCTCTCCCCTGTCAAAGGGTAGGATTTAGAAACAATAAAGCCAAAAGTGGATTTTAACTGCTTTTCTTCTAAATTACAATACGATGCCGCCCAGTGAAAACATCTGTGCTTATTCTTAAAGAGATACTGTTTCAGTAGCCTTTCAGGGATCATGTCCCCAGAGCCGGTCTGCTTGAATCAGGAGACTGAGCAGGAATGGGTCTATATGTCATTAACTTTCGAAACGCCCAAGGGACAACCCCTGTCCCCAGGAACGGGGGCACTGCAGGAGTGTGACCATGACCTGTTATTGCCAAATCATCACATCCAAGTCAAAGAAGGCAGTGACTTTTCTAGGATCACACCTAGCCAGGGATGGAGCCAGAACTTGAGCCAGGGCCTCCTGAGTCCCACATTAGTTTTTCCTTGCATCCAGGTCTCATCCCTAGTGACTCAGACGCTCAGGTTCTAAGACCTGGCTTTGTTATCTTTCAAACTAAGGTTGTCAGTCATTTCTGATGTGGTAGAACCTGGGCATTTGTATTTTTTCAAACAGGTTTCCTAGGTAATTCTGACATCTTCTAAAATTTGGGAAACACAGCCAATGCCATGCTTTAATAGCTGAGATCTATTGAAAATAGATTTGGGATATACATGTGCACTGTGGCACTGAAGCTTTCAAAAACAGTTTGGTTGGAGTGTGCCCAGGTGCATGGTTACAATGTATACTGGGAGCGTAACCACGCACACTGGACAGGGAAGGTGGGCTTCCAACAAATCCTTTTCTTCCCAGAGTCCTTTCTCTCTTGTTCTTTCGTAACTACGCGCATGCATGGAGACAAAGCTAAATGCAATCATAGGGATATTTTAGCTCTGGGAATTTATGTATTTATTCTCTCACAAAGAGAATCTCAATTTTTAATGTTTTCGACTTACTTCTTCCTTGAAAAGGTTCTGTCTGTTCTTGAGTGAGCGGAGCTTGTTCTGTTTGTCTTCGTGCTGCATCTCCTCCTCTGGGGGCTGAAAGTAGGCAATCAAGTCCTGTAAGGTCTGCAGGACCTCTTCGATCGGCAGGGTGACAGGGGCAGCTGTGCGATTGTTTCCACTGAAAACACAAGATGGACACAGCTCAGACACTGGGCCTTCGGCAGGGACCCTGACACACATCCGCCGGATCCTGGTTCTTACCTGCCCCACGTCGGGCACAAGGCACTGCTTCCTGCAGTGGTCACTAAGTGGATGACCACACATCGACGTCTGCCAACCAACAGAGCCACAGAAGAAAATGGCTGACTCGATGTTAAAGATGTTTCATCAACAAAGGGAAAAGACCTGTGCCTTCTGCCATGCTTTCTCATTTTTTAAATAAGAACACTTTTTAAAAAGATTTTATTTATTTATTTGACAGAGACAGACACAGCGAGAGAGGGAACACAAGCAGAGGGAGTGGGAGTGGGAGAAGCAGGCTTCCCGCCGAGCAGGGAGCCCGATGTGGGGCTCGATCCCAGGACCCTGGGATCGTGACCTGAGCCGAAGGCAGACGCTTCACGACTGAGCCACCCAGGAACCTCAATAAGAACACTTTTAAAAATAAAACTTACAGTTCTTTCGAACCATCACAGATTCCTCTTGGAATAGGTTAAACCTAAGGTTGGAAGGGTTTCTATCACCTCCATCCATATTTTGTCTTCTCTCTCCCTTTCTGTCTTTTTCTCCCTCCATGTTTTTCATGTCTCTGCATGTGTTTTCCTCATAAAGGTTTTATGCATGCCCATACACACCAGCATCCCCCATGGATGTCTCCTCCTGACTTCCTGTGTGCCCTCCCCTCTCCTTCTCCACAATTCCCCCCCCCCACATCCTTCCTCTCTGCCTTTGTGTCCCCTCCTTAGTGTTCCCTCTGCCGCCATCTCTCTTGCTCTCTCTGTTGTGGCTCTCCTAGCCTGAATGTGTGTTTCTGTCTGACTCGGTCATAGTTTTTCAAGAAGTCTTACAATTAAATCCTGTCAATACAGGGAGACCACAAACCTCCACAGATGGCAAAATAAGCCTTCACTTCCCATCCCCTTGATGGGTACACTGGTGAGCCTTCTGGAGAGCAAAGGCTAAGAGGAGGAAGGGAGAAATAGACCCATCCTCTGTGCAACTGCCTCACTGCCCCAAGGGGACTGAGAATTGGTTGAATGTATAAATAACGTCAGGGCTTTTCCTTGGGTCAATTTCTGAGGAGTTCTCCCCTGCATTTACAGTGTATTTGGTTACCTATTAATCTGGACACATGCTGAGAAAAGACTTATTTAAGCCTAAAGCAAAGGCTTAACAAGCCCTAAGAACACCCAGGTTATGAAGTGACAGTTCCAATTTTGTATACAAAAATGCCAAGTGCATGCGATGAGGACAGAACACGAGTGGATTACAGGCAGGGAGGGCCTTCTCACCAGTGTGCGCTCTGGCCCACGGGAGGTGCTCCGGAAATGCTCACTAAGGACCATCTGAGATATCATAGGATACAGAGAGTGGGAAAGAGAATGCCGTGAGGACATGAGGCGAAGGTTTGGGAATACAAAACCCAGTCAGGAATGACTTCCCAATTCCAGATTCAAGGAAAAAATGAGTACCGTTTCCCCAGTATGTTCGGCCCAGCTACAGAGTCCCACAACCCCTGCCCCCCACCCTTTTTTAAAATTTTGAGTTTATTAGAAACAATGACACCAGTTAAATAAAGAGTGTTTGTGTGATTAAGAAAAAAAAAAGATGAAAAGATAAAAGAGGTTTTTAGCATTTTTGTAGTTTGAAAGGGCAACTACACGGAGGGCTGGAAAACCCAAGTTACAGTCATTGCCACGAACCTATAATATTTGGAGTGCCTCTAAGCCTCTTGTGCTTCATTTTCCACCTGGAAAATAGGAAAGGTACAACCTATTATTGCCAGGGCACTTCTGGGTCTAATTTTGTTCTGTGGATTCTCATTGCTAGATTGCTTCATTTTGTCCCTTCAAACCTCTCAATATAATACTTTTCCACTGGACTAAAGGCAGATCCCTCCTTCCCTCAGAACAGAACACATCCTACCCACAGGCCTGGCACTGGGGACAGTGGGGAAACAGACATGACCTCTGAATGGCTTCACGGTGCTCACATTCTACTCCAGAACCTTGGGGAAGAGACCCAGAGGTATCCAGGATAGGGATAAGATGGTGTCTAGATTCAGAACGAACTACAATGGTACCTAGCTCATCCCAGCTTTTATTTTTCCACTTCCCACTTCAACCACTGCCCCACTATGTTCTCAGATTTTTGCAAGGACTTCTTTTGTTTAATTCAAGTAAGATCTCAGAGGATTCTGAATATTTACCATACTATTACCATAACACATTTATGTATTGTTTCCATCGTAAGGTTAAACTCGGGACAGCTGGATAGTGTCTACTCATCAGCAGGATTTGAGGCTCCCTCACCTCTCCCATCATTCATGTGTCCTATTGGACAGCTCCCAGTAACTGCCAGGGGATGATGAGACAGCACAAGCAAACTTTAACCTTTCTTCCTCATTGTTCTTTCTTCTTCCTTGCCTATTCGTTTAACTTTAATTTGCTTTCCCAGAAGGCCACCTCCCTTCCTTCTGGTTTCCATTGTACACAGCATGTTCTGTTGGTTTCTCAAAAAAGATAGGAGAGGAGAATCTACTTACAAATTATTTTTTCTATCTTTCACTTCCCAGCTCTTGGAAAATTCAAGTACTATGGCTTTTGCAGCCCCCATCCCTGCTGCATGGGTTTATTTTTCAGTAGTCCTCCTTTTTTCTAAAACATCCTGTGGCTCAGAGAATCAAGAATTTCCCCCACTAACGGGGGGACCATCCAGAACAGCTGAGTGAGGAGTTCAGGAAATCCTCTCCCCCACAAAATAATGATAGAATGGGGGCAAAATCATCCAAAACAATTGTTTTAGGACTCTGGAAATTGACCAAAGGCATACAACAAATTGAGAAATACATTTTTTTTTTAAATAATGAGCCTTTGTGGGGCACCTCGGTGGCTCAGTCAGTTAAGTGTCTGCCTTCGGCGCGGGTCATGATCCCAGGGTCCTGGGATCAAGCCCCGAATCGCCTCCCTGCTCAGCGGGGAGTTTGCTTCTCCCTCTGCCTCTCTGCCTGTTGCTCCCCATGCTTGTGTCCTCTCTCTCTCTCAAATAAATAAATAAAATGTTTAAAAAATTAAAAAAAATAATGAGCCTTGGTAAGAAAGTAGGAATCTATGGTATTTCAGCCTGAGGCTGTCCTCATGCCTTCCTCTAGCTTCAGACCAAAGAAGTTCTAAGAAGGTGGGGCGGACCATAAGCAAGGCCACACACATGCTCAGGAAGGACTGGGGAGGGACGTAGCTATCTACTCATCTCTGGCTGAATGTGAGGTTTTGGGCAAGCAGAAAGCAAAATCCAGGACAGACCTAAAATTGTTTCAACTCTGAATGTGTTATCTGACCTGCAAGCAGGTCCATCAGCAAATACTTATAAGAAATACATACAAGGTGGGGCGCCTGGGTGGCTCAGTTGGTTAAGCGACTGCCTTCGGCTCGGGTCATGGTCCTGGAGTCCCGGGATCGAGTCCCACGTCGGGCTCCCTGCTCAGCAGGGAGTCTGCCTCTCTCTCTGACCCTCCCCCCTCTCATGCTCTCTATCTCATTCTCTCTCTCAAATAAATAAATAAAATCTTTAAAAAAAAAAAAAAGAAAGAAATACATACAAGGCAACGAGGCTGGCCTTGTAAGAAATACTAAGGGAAGTTCTTCAGGTTGAAACAAAATGATACCAGATAGTAACTAGAATCCACATGCAGGAATAAAGAGCACTGGTAAAAGTAATTATGTAGGTAAATATAAAATATGGTATAAATATATTCATTTCTCTTTTGTTCTTATATTTTAAACAAGGAGGAAGGTGAGCATAGAATACTGGAGGAGAGTTGCTTCATTTTACTCATTAAGTTAGTATTAATTCGAGGTAGAATGTCACAAGTTAAATACATACCAAGATGCCTAGAATAGCCACTAAGAATATAACTCAAAAAAGTAGTAAAAAACCCAAACACCTCAACAAAGGAATTAAAATGGAAGACTAGAAAATATCTAACACAAAAGAAGACAATAAAGGAGAAAGAGAGAAACAAAAAGAGCATGAGATATATAAAAATCAGATAGCAACATGGCAAACATAAATCCAACAGTTTAATAATTATATTATCTATAAATGGATTACACACACCAATAAAAGGAGGAGACTCTCAACGTACATTTAGAAGAAAAGATTCAATGTATGCTCTCTATAAGACACATTTTATAGATTCAAAGACAGAACAGCTTGCAAGTAAAAGGAGTGAAGAACTTCTACCATGCCAACAGTAACCATAATCTGCATGTGAGACCTCTGGAGTGGCTCTACAAAATAGACTTTAAGATAAAAAATGTTCATAGGGAAAAAAGGGAAACATTTTATAATTATAAAAGCCAGTTTATCAGGAAGATATATCTATTATGAACATATAACCACCCAAAACAGACACCAAAATACATGAAGCAAAAGTTGAGAAAACTGAGGGAGAAACAGACAATTCAGCCTAACAGTGAGAGATTAAACACCTATTCTCAGTTAATGTAACGTCTTCTAATGAAACTATTTTAATAAAGGGCAAAACCATATGATCATCTCAATAGACAAAGAAAAAGAATTTACCCAAATCTAACACATTCAAGATAAAAAAAAACCTCTTAAACTAGGAATTCAAGAGAACTTCCTCAACCCAATGAAGGGCATCTACAAAAATCCTACAGTTAACATCATATTCAATAACCAAAGACTGAATGTTTTCCTGCTAAGATAGGAACAAGTCAAGGATGTCTGTTCTTTCCACTTTGATTTCACATTGTAGTGGATGTTCTAGCCACTGTAATCAAGGGGGCTAGGGGGAGCAGGGAAGAAAGGCATCCATATTGGAAAGGAAGAAAATAAAACTTTGTTTATTCACATATGACATGATCCTGTATGTAGATAAAGAATGCACACCAAGAAAAAAAAATCCACTAGAATAAAATTTTCAAATAAGTCACAGGATGCATGATTGATATTTAAAAAACTCAATTTCTTGGGGTGCCTGGGTGGCTCAGTTGGTTAAGCGACTGCCTTCGGCTCAGGTCATGATCCTGGAGTCCCGGGATCGAGTCCCGCATCGGGCTCCCTGTTCGGCGGGGAGTCTGCTTCTCCCTCTGACCCTCCCCACTCTCATGTGCTCTCTGTCTCTCTCATTCTCTCTGTCTCAAATAAATAAATAAAAATCTTAAAAAAAAAAGAAAAAGGGGCGCCTGGGTGGCTCAGTTGGTTGGGCGACTGCCTTTGGCTCGGGTCATGATCCTGGAGTCCCGGGATCGAGTCCCACATTGGGCTCCCTGCTCGGCAGGGAGTCTGCTTCTCCCTCTGATCCTCTTCCCTCTTGTGCTCTCTGTCTCTCATTCTCTCTCTCTCAAATAAATAAATAAAATCTTTAAAAAAACCCAAAAACTCAATTTCTTTTCCTCCAGTATTATGTATGCAGTGAACAATCTGAAAATAAATTAAGAAAACAATTCCATTTGTAGTGGCATCAAAAATACTTAGGGATAAATTTTACAGAAGAAGCCTAAGACTTAAAACACTGAAAACTATAATATCTTGCTGAAAGGAATTCAAGAAGAATAAATAAACGGAGAGACATTCTATATTCACGAATTAGAAGATTCAGTATAATTAAGATAAAAGTTCTCCTACCAAATTGATCTAAAGTTTCAATGCATTCTCTATTAATATCCTGGCAAGCTGTTTTACAAAAATTGACAAATTCACCTTAAAATTTATATGGGAATTCAAAGGGCCCAGAAAAGCCAAAATAATTTTGAAAAAAAGTACAAAACTAGAGGATTCTGTCAGATTTCAATACTTACTACAAAGCTATGTTCATCAGGACAGTGTTGTTTTGGCATAATGACAGATATATAAGCCAGTGGAACAGAAATGAGGGGCCAGAAATAAACCCTTAAATTTACGGTCATTTGGCTTTTGACAAAGGTGCCAAGGCAATGTTATGGAGAAAGGATAACCTTTCCACAAATTGTGCAGGGACACTGAGGTATCAAAATGATCCACTTTTAAAAGAAAAAAAAAAAAGGAATTTCAATTCTTACCTCAGACCGTATCCCCAAATTGACTCAACATGGATCACAGAGCTTGTATGTAAGAGCTTAAATTATAAAACTTTCAGAAAAAACACAGGAGAAAGTCTTGGTGACTCTGGGTTGGGCAAGAGTTCTTAGGACACTCAAAAGTACAATCCAGAAACAAAAGTTATGTTAAATTGGACTTCACCAATATTAGAACTCTTGTGCTTCAAAAGACATCATTAAGAAAAGGAGAAGATGGGTGCCTGGGTGGCTCAGTTGGTTAAGCATCTGCCTTTGGCTCAGGTCATGATCCCAGGGTCCTGGGATCGAGTCCCACATCGGGCTCCCTGTTCAGCAGTGAGTCGGCCTCTCCCTCTACTCCTCCCCCCCGCTCAGGATCTCTCTCTCTCAAATAAATAAATAATTTTTTAAAAAAAGGAGAAGAAAAGCCACAAACTAAGAGAAAATATCTGCAAATCATGAATCAATAAAAAACTTGCAACCAGAAGATACAAAGAACTGTCAAACTTCAGTGTGAAGACAAACCACCCAACTAAAAAAAACACGCAACGCCTTGATTACATTTTACTAAAGAAGATATATGAATAGCTAATAAGCACATGAAAAGACATTCAAAATCATTAGTCATTTTGGAAATGCAAATTACAACCATATTGGCATACCACTTCATGACCACTAGAACGTCTATAGTCAAGTCAGACAATAAGCGTGTGGAGAAATTGGAACTTTATATATTTCTGAGTGGAATGTAAAATGGAAATCTGCTTTGGAAAGCAGGTTTTCAGTTTCCCCCAAAATTAAACATACCTAAATGTCCAGTCATGGGTGAATGGATAAACAAAATGTGGTTTTTACATACACTGTAATGTTATTCAACCTTAGAAAGGTATGAAATTCTGACACATGCTACAATATGAGCGAAACTTGAAGACTTTAAGTGAACTAAGGCACAAAAAGACAAATTTCGTATGATTCCAGTTAAATTAGTCAAATTCATAGAAAGGTTGAATACTGTTTACCAGGGGCTGGTGGGGGGTGGAGGGGAAGAATGGGGAGTTATTGTTTAATGGGTATGGAATTTCTGTTTGAAATGATGTAAATGGATAGTGGTGATGATCATATAATAATTTGAATTTAGTTAACATCAGTAAAGGGCACACTTAAAATTGGTTGAAATGGTAAATGCTATGCTTTGTATATTTTATCATAAAAATATAAAAATGTTGGGGCACCTGGGTGGCTCAGTTGGTTAAGCGTCTGCCTTTGGCTCGGGTCATGATTCCAGGGTCCTGAGATTGAGCCCTGTGTTGGGCTCCCCGCTCAGCAGGGAGTCTGCTTCCCCCTCTTGCTCTACCCTGCCCTCCATTTGTGCTTTCTCTCTTACTCATTCTCTCTCAAACAAAATCTTTTTTTAAAAAAATACATATAAATGTTAAACAAATTACATATGACTTTGCAATTCCACTTCCTGGTATTTACCCAAGAGAAATGAAAATACATATCCAAAGACTTTTACACAAATATCCATGGAACCAATACTGACAATAAGCAAAAATAGAAAAAACCCACTGTTCCTCAACTGACAAATAGAATGTGAGGTATATCTATACCTGTCTGTCTCTCTCTCTAGATAGATCTCTCTATATATGCACATGTGTATATATACACACACATATATATACACAATCATATATATACATACATATATACATCTATATGTATACATGTACATGAAATATGCATACACTCTTCAGCAATAAAATGGAATAGGACCCTCAAAAATGCTAAGGGAAAAGCCAGGATCAAAATACAATATACTGTATAAATTAACTTGTAAATGTATTGAGACCAAAGCTAGATGATTGGTTGACTAAGGTGGGGGGTGGGGGTGGGTGGGGGTGGGTACTAATATATACTGCAATAGTTATAAGGGATCTTTTTGGGGTGGTAGAAATGCTTTAAAAGTGAATCATGGTGATGGTTGCACAGCTCAGTAAAGTTATTAAAATTCACTGAGTTGCACACTTAAAAGGATGGATTTTATGATATGTAAATTATAACCCATAACGCTGTTTAAAAATAATTTTCCCACTGTCAGGTATGTAACTCCCACTGACTTTTTAAAGTAATAGCTTTATTAAAATATAATTCACATATGACACAATCATCTATTTAAAGGGTACAATTCAGTGGTTTAATGGTTTTTAGTATATTTATAGTTTTGCAACCATTGCATCAATTTTAGAACTTTTTCATCAGCTTCCACCAAAATCCCATACCCATTAGCAGTCACTGCCCCTGTCCCCTACAACCACCCTAGCTCTAGGCAACCACTGATCTACTTTCTGTCTCTACAGAACTGCCTATTCTGGATATTTCATATTATTAAATAGAATCCTACCATAAATAGCCCATATCAGTACTTCATTCCTTTTTATGGATAAGTAATATTCCATTGTATGAATATGGCACATTTTATTTATCCATTCATCAGTTGGTCATTTCTGTTGTTCCCACTTTTTGGTTATTATGAATAAATGCTGTTTTGAACATCTGTGTACCAGTTTTTGAGTAGACATATTTCATATCTCTTAGGTATATAACCTAGGAGTGAAACTGTTGGGTCATATGGTAACTCTATGTTTAACTTTTTGAGGAATTTCCAGACGGTATTCCAAAATGGCTGCCAAAATTTTACATTCCCACCAAAAGTGTATGAAGGTTCCAATTTCTCCACATCCTGTCTCACACTTCTTCTTAAGTCTCTTTAATTATAGCCATCCTAGTGGGAATAAAGTGGTCTCTCACTGTGGTTTTGATTTGCATTTTCCTCATGGCTAACGGCATTGACCATCTTTTCATATGCTTATTGGCCATTTGTGTATCTTCTTCGGAGAAATGTCTATTCAGATCTTTGCCCATTTTTAAATTGTTCCATTTGTCTTTTTAAGGTTGAGTTGTAAGAGTTCTTTATTCTAGATACAAGTCCCTTATCAGATATATGATTTGAAATATTCTTTCCCATCATGTAAGTTGTTTCTTCACTTTCTTGATGGTGTCCTTTGCGGCAAAGAGGTTTTTAATTTTGATCAAGTCCAGTTTATATATATATTTTTGTTACTTCTGTTTTTGGTGTCATATTGAATAAACCACTGCCTAATTCAAGGTCATAAAAATTTAAACCTATGTTTTCTTCTCCCAGTTTTTATAGTTGTAGGTCTTTGATCCCTTTTGAATTAATTTTTGTATATGTATGAGGCAGGGGCCACTGACTTAAGACAGGCACAAGGGCAGGGTTTCAGAGAACTGAGAGTCAAATAAATAAAGCCATCCAACCTCTAGGGTGATGGTTCTGGAGAAAGTCCAGACTACATGAAAAACTCATGTTTGCACATAGCCATCTTTTAATTCCTGTAGCAAACTATTCATTCTAACACACTTTCTCTGAAGAAGGGGAGCAGGTATGGACATAATGTGGCACAGAAAGGAGGAAGCATTTTGTTTGGGAGTCACAGGAACCCAGTGGTAGTAGGATGGCTGACGTGTAGGCCTCAGTTCCATTCTGTGGTAGGAATACCTCACTGTCTACTTTCTCATCTCTATTTTGGTCTGAGTCGTACTGGGAACACAGCCTACTAACCAGACATATTTCTCAACCTCCCTGCAGCTAGGTGTGGTCATGTGACTGATTTTAGCTAGTCGAGTACAAGAAAAAGTGATCTACTTCTAGGTCATATCTTTAAACAACAAAAAAAATCACTTGCCCTCCACCACTCCCAATTTTTCCCACCACCCCGCACCCTTTTCTTTGGCAGTACAGATCTGAGAAATGATGCTAGCAAGCTATTTTTGATCATGTAGATGAAGAAAATATACCAGGACAGTTGGTCTCAGTGGTGTTGAATATTAGAATCCCCTGGGGAGCTTTAATAAAAAACTGGTGTTTGAATCCCATCACAGAAATTCCAGAGATCTGTTTTTTAATTTTTTTTAAGATTTATTTATTTATTTGAGAGACAGAGAGAGAGAGAGCAAGTGAGCAGGGGGAGGGGCAGAAGGAAAGAATCTCAAGCAGACTCCAGGCTGAGCTTGAGTCTCATGACTCTGAGATCATGACCTGAGCTGAAATCAAGAGTCGTATGCTTAACGAACTGAGCCACCCAGGTGTCCCACCACCACAGAAATTCTAATGCAATTGGTATGAGATGCCACCTAGGCATCAGGGTGTTAAAAGCTCTCCAGATGAATCTCACGTGTGGCCAAGGGTAAGACCTCTATTCCAGGGCAATGGTTTGTCAACTTTAGCATGCTTCAGCATCAACTGAAGAGCCTATCAAAACACAATTTCCCAGGTGTCTGATTCAGTGAAACCTGAGAATGTGCATTTTTAACATGTTCCCAGGTGATGCTACTGTGCTGGTCCAGGGACATACTTTAAGAAACTGTAGGAGAGGCGGGTGGGGGGATGGGTTAGCCTGGTGATGGGCATTAAAGAGGGCACATATTGAATGGAGCATTGGGTGTTATATGCAAACAATGAATCATGGAACACTACATCAAAAACTAATGATGTAATGAATGGTGACGAAAGAGGAAGGAAAGAAAGAAAGAAAGAAAGAAAGAAAGAAAGAAAGAAAGAAAGAA